>NC_068981.1:99669279-99672991 GCF_001194135.2 Octopus bimaculoides | reverse complement strand
AAACTTAGTTTTGGGATGATGGAAGTTCTGTGAAAAAAAAAATTAGAGTTTCAACTCTGCATGAGTATGTGTGTGTATGTAAAAGGGGGTCATGTGAATGTGTGTGTGTGTGCAATGGAAGTGGGATGGTGAACATTCAATGCTAGAAAGAAAAATCAAACAGCATTTCAACCCTGTGTGAGTATATGTGTGTATTTGTGTGCGTGTACAAGGGAAGTATGTGAATGTTTGTATCTGTTATTATTATCTACCTTATTTTGTACTTTATCTACTATAATAATACTCATGTTTTTCTCCATCACAACATATGAATGAGAAAAGAAGAGGTGATGACAAACTGGTAGTAAGAGTGTTTCAACTCTGTGTGAGTATATGTGTGTGTATGTAAAAGGGAGGTATGTGAATGTTTGTGTGTGTATATGCAATGGAAGTGGGATGGTGAACATTTAATGCTGAAAAGAAAAATCAAACAGCGTTTCAACTTTGTGTGAGTATATGTGCATATGTGTGTGCGTGTACAAGGGAAGTATGTGAATGTCAGTATATATGAACTAGCGTTCTTTCAGTAACAAACGATGATCGATGTCACATTCCAAAAGACAACCACTAGATAACATGGACAAGTGTATTAATTTGATTTACCATCCATTTTCATATATAAAATACTATAATTAGCCATCATTTTTGATGGCACAGGACCAGCTAGTTGAAAATAATGTTCTTGTAGTGTTCATGTATATTGCTAATTGTGTTTATGGTTGTATGTGAAGGTTTTGTTAATTGCCTGAATTGTGATTGATTAGAAGTCAGTATCCCTCATTTATGTGATTGTGTTTTGAATTGATACTGCTATCATAGTGATAATGATCATGTTCTTTTCTTTCTTCTTCTCTAGGTAAATTATATATGTCCTGGCTTGCATTAGTTACTCTGGCTTTTTTATACAACTGCACCGTGATACCTCTGCGGGGTGTCTTCCCTTACCAAACAGAGGACAACTTCTACTATTGGATGGCATTGGATTACCTGTGTGACTTTGTTTATTTAATTGACATCATTATTTTCAAGTCAAGAGTGCAATTTGTAAATGAAGGATTATTAGAGGTGAGATAATGATTTTGTTATTTTCCAAAATTAATGAACAAGAAAGGAGAATGACAATAAAATACGTTTTTATTAATAAAATTAAGATAACACTTTGCAGAGGCAACCACTCAGGATTTATTAGGTGTTGTTACTCAAAAGTCATGAAATAATAATTTAATTTTTTTTTTTTTTGTCAATATTTATTGTTGTATTTTTGCTTCCTGTCAGCACATCAAGAACAGTGTTTCAAATTTATTGTTTAACAACTATCTATCAAGTTCATTTCAGAAAAAAAAGTTTGCTCAAAGAAGACTTAAGATTACATGAGGTGCAAATAATAGAATGATTTGTGGTTGATGATGATTTTTTGTTTATCTACAAAGCTTTAGATGGAAAAATTTCAATGTTTATCTCTTTTTTCTAAGCCATCAGAAATATAAGAGAATGAGTTCCATGAAAAATTGATAAAACAGTTGCAAGCACTGTTGCCTGCCAATGTATATAACATCAACTGATATTTAATCTATCCCTCAAAATAGCTATAACATGTGTTATCAGCTCAAGCCATGTGAAAAATCATTTATTGCCCTTTTAAACAAGCGATATTCCTCTGCTTTAATTCCTAAACTTAGGTATCACATCTGCATCATGGTTGGCTGATGTTTGAAGGAAGCAATAATTCACCTGTAAAGTACACATATTCGGTATTTTATTTATATATTTACATTTACAGGGTCACTTTAAACACAAGTAGCATTTAAAAAATAGATACAAAATTATGAAGAGTATCAAAGCTTTGGAGTACTACTGTAAGAGGATTCCATTAGAAGTATTTTAAGATTTAATTGAAATCATCTCAAAATTGAGTAGATTAAAAAGAAAGAACTACATTAAGAATTTTTTCTCAAGTATATTAAAATGCACCATCATTTATTTTTAATGTTTTGTATTTGGTGTAGCTTTTAATAATTGATAATACATTTTTATTTACATGCCTTGTGTAAAAAAAAATGTAGGACATTTGGTGGTCTAGTAGTTTTTTCCCTTTAGAAAATAACATTCCAATGTTTGTATTTATTCTACAGATCCTTCAAATATATACCTAAATGTTTTTTTGTTTTTTTTTTACTTGCTAATATAAAGAATAAGTATTACTGAAAGCCTGACATTCAGTAATGAGTGTGCTAACTCAATTCTTTGAGCTAACAACAAACTACATTCTGAAAGCACTGTATATGTATGTATATGCACAACTGGGCCCTCCAGCTATCCATCTTCTCTCTAACTGCAGCTTTTTCTTGATACCTCTAGTGTTCCACTTAACCCAGAACCATTGCACTTGTATACCAGCAAATATTTGAAAATACATTTGCATTAGGGGCTGATACACCCATTACTAACATTGCTTTGTTTTGGGGCCAGTGTTTTCGAGGATGGGAGTTCTTTTTCTAAAACTTCAGAACTTCATCTGCCTTGGCCCTTGTAAGAAGTGTTTGATAGTTTGATTTCCACTGATACTAAATAACAAAATCTGAATATTTTTAGACTAGTGTTACTCAGGTTATGGACAAAATGAAGTGACAAGAGCACCAATAATGATTAACAATTACAACATTGATGCTTTGTGCTTGTTGACAGTGTTATTTCTTTACTACCCACAAGGGGCTACACACAGAGGGGACAAACAAGGACAGACAAACGGATTAAGTCGATTATACCGACCCCAGTGCGTAACTGGTACTTATTTAATCGACCCCGAAAGGATGAAAGGCAAAGTCGACCTCAGCGGAATTTGAACTCAGAACGTAGCGGCAGACGAAATACCGCTAAGCATTTCGCCCGGTGTGCTAACGTTTCTGCCAGCTCGCCGTTGACAGTGTTGCAAGACAAATAATCCGCTGCCTACAAAAAGATTGTCATTATTTCAGCCTTGGTTTAACTCTCTTCAAACAGACCTGTGATCAAAGTCATTCCAGCCTTTAATAAGACATAGTGTATCTAGTATTACATTATTTATTGTTTCCTTTTCTTGTTTTTTAAGTGGTCAAGGAAGATTTGATGGCTATTTCTCACAAATTCAGTGATCACATAGAAGCTCTATTATTGATTCAGAAGTATAGTTGTTGTTTGCATATATAAATTGTTTAATAAATTATTGGTGTATTATGAGCATTTTGTTTCAATGCTGTACTATACTGCAGAATATATCTATAAACTGTAACCAAAATTAAGTAACAGACAGCTATAAACACCTTGTCTTTTTATATAAAATATCTTTATGACTAAAACCTATTGATATATTCTACAGTATAATATAGCATTGAAACAAAATATTAATGCACTAATAGTATTAATGCACTAATAGTAATTACTATTAATAGTATATTAATAGTAATTACACTTGCTGCCAAAACAGAAAGACCGGTTTGCATATATCATATAATGCTAGTAGGTCAATCATCTTTACATAAGCCTGTAGTAATAGTGAGTTTATAAGTAGTGTCTCTATAGACAGTTTAGAAGTGTACCTGGTCATTGAGGAAATTTCAATACAAGACTGAAGTTAGTCTGGCTTATCTACTTTTCCTGTCACCAGGATGTTTACATCTGTCTATTACACAGTATT
>NC_068981.1:99665967-99669269 GCF_001194135.2 Octopus bimaculoides | reverse complement strand
TTATATTGTTATCACTGATGTTATGGAAAGAAAAATTTAAAAGGTTAATGGAAGGTGAGTCACTTGTTGTGATGGTAGTTTTAAAGATGTGAAAAATGCTGCAATTGGTTACTCAAGAAAAATATACCATGTTTGATGCCATAGAAGATGCACTGGCATATTAAATGCACTACAATTCAGCGGAACATATTCAGAAAAAAGCTTTTCATGCATTCATACTTGTAATATAGGCCCAACTTTGCATATAGAAATTTGAGTAATTTTCTTTTAGTTTTTTTTTTTTTGCGGTGGGGTGCAAAAAGTGAGATGGAAAATAGAATTAATAGAAATAACAATGGTGCATGTTGATTAAATAAAACTGTCATTAAGGTTTACCAGTGATAATGCACTTGCATTTTTGCTGGGATAGTTGGGCTATGCATAAATATATATGCAATTGCATATCAGGAAAAAGAAATTGTTGTCTGTGTGAAACATATCTTGGGGAACTTATATCTTGCACCTAAGGCTATATGTTGTTAGAAATCAGTATAATCATAAGAACAGTTTCTACATAGAAGCTTCTGCATTTATCTTTTATTTCTAAAGTTATTTAATTTCCAGAAGTAGCTTGTAATTGTATTGTCATGATGACTCAAAGACAAGGTTTTGAGGTTGATTTTCTGTTAATTTTTCCTCATAAGCATGGAACCCAAGGTTTCAGAAGAAAAAGAACTGGAAGTTGTGGCTTTCATGCGTTTTAAAGAAAGTTAACAATGTAAGTTAAGTGAAATAGTTACAGCTTGGAATTGAAACTAAGAGCTTACTTCCTTCTCTACAGCAAACAGACACCTGTATATTTGGCCACATGAAATAAACATTATAGATAGCTACATGACTGTCCTAGATATTTATTTTGACATAGTACAATTTTAAGTACAAGGTCATAGTTGATTGATTCAACTCCTATAATATACAGATGCATATTTTAGCAACAGCCTTCTCTTAATAGCAAGTGCCATAATCTAGTAAGTGTCCAGAAAGTTGACTCTATATAATTTTGAGTGCTAGTTGAAAATATTGGGTTGAGTAAAAAGTAAGCAATGTTTTAAACCATGAAGAATTTGTACCATTTTGCAGAGGTTTGAATCACTTTTAAATTTTATTTTCACAATTGTCTGAAAATACAGACATAGACTTTCCCAAATGCATCAATAAATTAACAACAAAAACCTTCCCTAAACCCAAACTCTTCAAAATGAAGGTTATGGTTACTGTTTAGTGGTGTACTGCTGGACTCATCCACTATAACTTCTTAAAACTCAGAAAAACCATTACTGCAGAAGCATATCGCCATGAAATTGCCAAAATGAACGAAAAACTGCTACACCTCCATCCCAGACTGGTCAACAGAAGAAGGCCAATCATTCTTCATGACAATGCTCAATCACTTTTCACTAATAATGCTCCAGAGGTTGAGGGAACTTGGCTATGAAGTTCTTCCCCATCCAGCTTATTCCCCAGACCTTTCTCCTACTGACTATCACTTTTTCAAGAACATTGATGGTTTCCTGCAAGAGGAGCTCAAAAATCAAACTGATACTGAAAGTGCCTGCAAAGAGTTCATCAGCTCCAGAACTCCAGATTTTTATGTTACTGGAATAAACAAACTTGTAACTCGTTGGCAAAAATGTGTTGATAATAAAAGTACTTACTCTGATGAGTAAAATGTCCACATTGTTGAAATATATTGTGATAAATTTCCTGTTTCAAAACGTTGCTTACTTTTTACTCAGCCTGATATCATATTTTACTTTATGCACACAGAGAGAGAGAGAGAGAGAGCAAAGTCATGTTTTCTATGTTCTAAGATATTAATTGAACTCTTAACATTTTCATCTTCAACCACCTATGCCAACCAGTATTTTCTAAAATCCTAATACATCTTTCAGTGATTTCTTCTCATGCCTGCATTATATTAGTACTTGCCTTGAAATTAATTAGTTTATTAGATTATATTTAAAGTAGGCATAATAACTAAAGTATTCTTTACTTTCATAAATTAATATTAACACAATTTCAACTAGTTTAAAACCTTATTGTTGTAAGGATAAATGATAAAGAATTCAAACATAACATGGAGATTGAAAGTAGCATTAACAGCAAATAGTTTTGACATACTGACACCTTATCCCAAAATAAATGTTTCTCAGTTTATTATTATACAACATTTTGAATGAAAATAATCATTAGCAATATTAATTTAGTCAAGAAATTATCAATATTGAAGTAAAACAAAAATTAAATATAAGTATAAACTCATTTAATTAATACTGTAGATGCATTATTTTGATTAAACTAATACATTAATGTTCATAATATTCATTTAACCATTTCCTTTGTGCTCCTTCTCCATGTGTGTATGTAGATATATATTAATCAATAGCTATGAGTCCAACAAATTATACTTAGTTTTGCCCAAAGGCTTCACCAGACATTGAATGAAATGGTGTGGTTTAGTTGGTTAAATAGTATACCAGATAGAAGGATAGATATATAGGTAAAGAACTGATGGATACAGAAATCGCTCTGTGTAATGGTTGGAGAGGTGGAGAATGCACAGTTTCAAAGATGATGGAAGAAGAAGAAGTATTTATAGAAACTAATGGTGATGATGATGTATGAACAATGATTGAGAAGTGGAATACATGTCTGGTTATAAGGAAATATTACTTTTCTTGGAAACAGATGAGGTTTGGTGACAGGATCCAGCTGAAGAAAATTGGCTTGACAAAAATTCCATCCAACCCATGCATGCATGGAAAAGTGACTGCAAAAACAATAAGAAATTGGTTAGTATCAGTAAGATAAGTTGAGTTTTGGTAAAGGAGGTGCTAGTAGTTATGGAAGAAAATAGGTTGGAGTAGATGTGATGGAGGTGGTAGGGGTAAGTACTGAGGATTGGAGGTAGATCAACTCTCGCAAAGAGGAAAGGTTGGGGAGATAAGTGCAATCAGAAACATAAGCACAGAACAATGTGTATGTGAGGGATGCATGTGCCTCTGTGTGTGTGTATATAGCATTTTTCTGTTCAAACAAACTTGAGTCACGAGACAAACTCAGCTTCAGTTTCAATAACAAAGAACCATATCCTCTACTATATGTATTGAGCACTCCTCTTTCATTCATAAGCCAATGTGTGCAGCCAATGATGGCTTAGTTGGCTGAAACTTTGAAGTTACTGTCAACAATGGCTGAGTTCCTTTCAGGTGTTGAGCCTCACGGAAGCAAAGTGGCTGAGTTCCTTTTGAGCATTGGGCCTC
>NC_068981.1:99664286-99665957 GCF_001194135.2 Octopus bimaculoides | reverse complement strand
AGCATTGGGCCTCATGGAGGCAAAATGGCTGATTTCATTTTGAATGTTGGGCCTCACAGAGGCCAAGTAGTTGAGTTCCATTCAAGTGTTGGGCCTCACAGAGGCAATGACTGAGACCTTTGGCATTATGTTGTACTTGAGAAGAAGACCCATCAAGCCGAGCAAAATCACAGTCATAGCAGATACCGATGTCATGCAAATAGCACGTAAAAGTACCCATTACACTCTCGGAGTGGTTGGCATTAGGAAGGGCATCCAGCCATAGAAAACCATGCCAAATCAGACTGGAGTCTGGTGCAACCTTCCAGTTTACTAACCCACCGTCCAACCCATGCCAGCATGGACAACAGATGTTAAATGATAATGATGATGATATATATTATATATAATGTGTGTGTGTGTGTAAGAAGCTTGCTTCCCAACCACATGGTTCTGGGTTCAGTTTTACTGTATGACACCTTGGGGAAGTGTCTTCTACTATAGCCTCAGGCCAATCAAAGCCTTGTGAGTGGATTTGGTAGACAGAAACTTTAAAAAGCCCATCTTATATATTTATATATATATATATATATGTGTGTGTGTGTGTGTGTGTGTGTGTGTGTATATGTATTTATATATATATGTGTGTATTTGTGTGTCTGTGTTTGCCTCCCCACCATCGCTTGACAACTGATGTTGATGTGTTTACATCCCTGCTGCAACTTAGTGGTTCACAAAAGAGACCGATAGAAAAAGTACTAGGCTTACAAAGAATAAGTTCTGGGGTCGATTTGTTTGACTCAAGATGGTGCTCCAGCATGACCACAATCAAATGACTGAAACAAATAAAAGAATATATATAACAATCTTTATATCCTACTCAATGTACATATATTGTTAGAATGCTGAATATTGTGGCATTCATCCTGAGAGAACCTCTCATACAGACACATGATGCTAAGATCACACATATATTGTTAGCAGACAAGAATTTGTCTGATATGAGCTCCTCATTATACTGCACTTCCTCAGTGACAAGTGCCTGCTCGCCACATACTAGCCAAATACTGTCAACAATATATAGAATAACAGTAGCTTTTCAACTACTGATGTCACAAATAGCCAGAAGGCTTATATAAAATAAATATTAGCAACAGAAGCAGCATTAATACTGAATGGCAATCTTTATATTCTACTCTAACAATACATCTACACTGAGTAGGATATGAAGATTGCTATTTGATATTAATACTGCTTCTGTCACTAATATTTTTTTAGTAAGCTTCTTGGCTGTTTACAGCATCAATGGCTTTTCAGCTATTGTTATTCTGTTTACCATGACAGTGAGTTGTTTCTGGTAAGCAGTGAGCATGTACCTGTCACTGAGGAAGTGCAGTATGCTGAAATCACATGATCTGGATGTTCCCACACCCATACCAGATGATTTGCATCTGCATGAGAGGTTCTATCAGGACAGATACTGGAGTATTTGGCATTTTAACAGGATATCCATATTGAGTAGAACATAAAGATTGCTATTCAGTATTAATACTCCTTCCATTGCTAATATGAGTGTGTGTAGGTGTGTGTGTGTGTGTGTGTGTGTGTGTGTAGCATAGCTATGTTGTTACAAAATATGCTACCCAACTACATGATCTCAGGTTCAGTCCTACTCCATAACTTAAGCAAGTA
>NC_068981.1:99660642-99663588 GCF_001194135.2 Octopus bimaculoides | reverse complement strand
ATATATATATATATATATATATATATATATATATAGTAAAATAAAGATTCAGATAGAATCAAGTACTTGAAAAGATATGCACCAGGTAGGGTTGGATAAACCTGTGGTTCTGGCCTACGATTGGTAAGAATCAAATTGGATATTCCAGTTATGTACACAGAGAAAACTAACCCTATGAGTATTTAGCATCTAAGGGGCTGGTCCAAAGCATGCATTACGTTGAATTGTACGTTGTTGGTATACTCTAGGGTATCCGACAAGTTGTAAATCCACTTGGTATATTATAATCAAATGAATAATAACAGATGATAGATAATTGTCAGCTCATTATAGCTGTTTCTTATGCCTTTTTCTATTAAAAATACATAAGAAACAGCTGTAATGAGCTGACAATTATCCAGTGTCTGTTATTATTCATTTGTGTGTGTGTGTGTGTATATACAGGCATGGCCAGGTGGTGAGAAACTTGCTTCCTAACTGCATGGTTCTGGGTTCAGTTCCACTGTGTGACACCTTGGACAGGTGTCTTCTACTGTATCCTCAAGCTGACCAAAACCTTGTGAGTGGATTTGGTTGATAGAAACTGTAAACAAAAAGCCCATTGTGTGTATGTATGTATCTTTATGTTTGAGTTTATCCCCCACCACTGCTTGACAACCAGGGCTGGTGTGTTACATGCCCATAACTTAGCAGTTAAGCAAAAAAGACCAATAGAAAGAGAACCAGACTTTAAAGAAAAATAAGTTCTGGGAATGATTTGTCAAACGACTTAAACAAGTAAAAGATAAAAGATATTAATGTTAGTATTAATATGTGTTTACCCCTGTCTTGATATCATGTGACAGTTGTAATCAAACGTCACTATCAAACAAGTGATGCTATTCATTTCTGTAAAAAAAAATATCTGTCCATAGGGAATATCACTTAGCTTAGAAACAGGTGAGGGTTGATAACAGCAAGGGCATCTAGCTCTAAAAAATCTGCTTCAACAAATTCTGTCTGACCCATGCCAGCTTGGAAAAAAATTGGACACTAAATGATGATGATATCCATTTGTTGTGTTTATATATGCTTCTATATATTTGTGTGTGTGTTTATGTTTACTTATGCATGTGTATGTCATATTTATGTATGTGAGTAAATGTATATATACAGTTGTATATAAAAATATATGTGTATATATCAGGTTGAGTAAAAAGTAAGCAACATTTTGAACCATAAAGAATTTGTACCAGATTTTTGCAGAGTTTTGAATTACTTTTAAACATTTTTTTTTTTTTTTTTTTTTTTTTTTTTTGCAATTCTCTGATAATACAGACATAGACTTGCCCAAATGTATCAATAAATTAACATTGATATTTTTTCCACCGTTGTTACAATCATTTGAAATGGAAGTGTCAAAGCACAGTATTCAAGCAATTTTGCTACTCAACTTCAAAAAAGGACATAAAGCAGCTGAAACTGCTTGCAATATCAATGAAACATTTGGTGAGAAAATGACCAGTGAGTGGTCAGCTTGAAAATGGTTTAAGCAGTTTTGCAGTGGAGACCTGAACCATGAAGATCATGAGCATAGTTGACGCCTATCTGTCATTGATGACAGTCAACTAAAGACCATCATTGAGAAAGATCCATGTAAAGCCACTCGAACTGGCAAAAGAACTTCAAGTTAGCCAGAAAACTGCCTGCAACCATTTGCATGCGAGTGGAAAATCAAAAAAGCTCGACAAATGGATACCACATGATTTGAATGAAAATCAGAAAATGCACAGATATGAAATTTGCTTGTTGCTTCTTCTCCATAACTAGACTGATCCATTTGTCAACCATATTGTAACTTGCAATGAAAAGAGGATTCTGCACAATAATAAACGTTCTTCACAGAAGTTGGATGAAAATGAAGCACCAAAAACCTTCCTTAAACCCAAACTCTTCAAAAAGAAGGTTATGATTGCAGTTTGGTGGTGTACTGCTGGACTCATCCACTATAACTTCTTAAAACTCATTACTGTAGAAACATATTGCCAAGAAATTGCCAAAATGAACGAAAAACTGCTACTCCTCCGTCCCAGATTGGTTAACAGAATAGGGCCAATCATTTTTCACGACAATATTCAACCACACATTTCTCTAATGATGCTCCAGAAGTTGAGAGATCTTGGCTACAAAGTTCTTCCCCATCCAGTTTATTCCCCAGACCTTCCACCTACCGACTACCACTTTTTCAAGCACCTTGATGGTTTCTTGCAAGAGAATGAGTTCAAAAATCAAACTGATGCTGAAAGTGCATTCAAAGTGTTCATCAGCTCCAGAATTCCAGATTTTTATGTTACTGGAATAAACAAACTTGTAACTCGTTGGCAAAAATGTGTTGATAGTAAAAGTACTTACTTTGATGAGTAAAATTTCTGCATTTTTGAAATATATTGTGATAAATTTCATGTTTCAAAACATTGCTTACTTTTTACTCAGCCTGACACATCTGCATAAATTTGTATTTATATCCTTGTATATGTGTGCTTATGTACATGTCTTATTTGCATGTATATATGTATGTTTATATGTTTTGCATGTTTCAGTTATTTGAATGCAGCCATGCTTGAGCATTGCCTTTAAGCTCTTTTTTTTTTAGTTGAAGAAATTGACTCCAGAACTTATTCTTTATAATACAGTTCTATATTTAAGAGATGAAGAATTATTTACAATATTTACATTTGACAGATATTTGTCCTCATCTTGTTTGTTGTTAACGTTTCAGCTGATATACCCTCCAGCCTTCGTCAGGTGTCTTGGGGAAATTTTGAACCTGGGTTCTCATTCCTAATGATGTTACTATTATTATATTATTACTATTATTAATCAGGTCGCTGCCGTGAATCGAACTCGGAATCTTGGGGTTAGTAGCCTGCGCTCTTAACCACTACGCCATATGCCCGTGGGCAATTA
>NC_068981.1:99656613-99660421 GCF_001194135.2 Octopus bimaculoides | reverse complement strand
TGGAGTACACGCAGTTTTTGGTCATATTCTCTTCTGTTGGTGGTTTTACCTGAAGGAGATATTTGCGAAGTGTTGTATTGCTCTTGAATACTGCCCTGATGTCATATGGGCTGCATATCTTTTGTATCTTTTCGGAGAGGCCTTTCACATAGGGTAGACAGACTGTGGACAGTTTATTGGTTTCATCCTCTCTTTTCTTCATAATTGGAGTAGATAGTATGTTCTTGGGGTAGTTGTTTCTTAATAGATTGTTACTGAGCTTGATCATTTCTTCGTGGTGGGTATCACGATCGCTACTTATATTCTTTGCTCGACGTTTTAGGCACTGAGCAATTCCTCTCTTTACACTGTATGGATGATGGGAATTGAAGTTAAGGTATCGCCCAGTGAAGGTTGGCTTGCGATATAGTGGAATACCTTTCTTGTGAATCTTAGGGAGACCGTACATGTGTGGTAGTTTACTGTAGTGTTGAGTCAGCTGTCTGTACTTCATTGGTGTGAAGTGATCCTTGTTCTTGATCAAGATCTGTGACAACTTCCTCTCTGTTTTCAGAGTTGGGTCTTTCTTTACTCTACTGTAGCTACCATCACTTATAAGACTTGCCAATTTTTCGGAGTAGTCAGACTTGTTCATCACCACTGTAGCATTTCCCTTGTCCGCTGGGAGAATTTGATGGAATTGTCTCTTTGTATCCTTTTAATAGCGAACTTTTTTTCCTTAGTGATGTTTGGTTTGGGAAGTTTCGCTTTTTCCAGTACCTGTCTCACCTTCCACCTTAGTTCATCTCCCTGAGCTTTTGGTATCTTTACGGCTATCTCTTCAATAGGGGCTATTATGTCCAAGTATGGCATGCGCTTGATGGTTGTCGCAAAGTTGAGACCTTTGTTTAGTACGGCTTCTTCGGAGTCTTCCAGACGTTGGCTACTTACATTAATCACTGCTTTCACATATGCTAGGACACAACAACCTCCTAAGCAGACCAAGTGCAGATATGAATAGCATATGGGAACCGGTATTGAGGAAGGATAGAAAAATAATAGATTTATAAGCCCTAAAATTCACTCCATAATTGCCCATGGGCATATGGCGTAGTGGTTAAGAGTGCGGGCTACTAACCCCAAGATTCCGAGTTCGATTCACGGCAGCGACCTGATTAATAATAGTAATAATAACAATAATATAATAATAGTAACATCGTTAGGAATGAGAACCCAGGTTCAAAATTTCCCCAAGACACCTGACGAAGGCTGGAGGGTATATCAGCTGAAACGTTGTGTTAACAACAAACAAGATGAGGACAAATATCCGTCAAATGTAAATAATGTAAATAATGTTATTCTTTGTAAGCCTAGTACTTATTCTATTGGTTTCTTTTGCCAAATCATTGTTACAGGAATGTAAACACACCAACATCTGTTATCAAGTGATGGTGTGGAGATAAACACACACACATAAATATATATATATATGACTGGCTTCTTTCAGTTCCGTCTACTAAATCCATTCACAAGGCTTTGATCAGCCCAAGGTTATAGTAGAAGACACTTGCTGAAGGTGCCATGCAGAGGGACTGAACGCAGAACCATGTGGCTGGGAAGCAAACTTCTTACCACACAGCCATGCCTGTGTCTATATATATAGACACACGCATATATATATATATATACACACACACACACACACACACCAACAGGTTTCTTTCAGTTTCTGTCTAACAGATCCACTCACAAGACTTTAGTCAGCCCAAGGCTATAGCAGAAGACACTTGCCGAAGGTACCACACAGAGAGACTAAACCCAGAACTATGTAGTTTGGAAGCAAGCTTCTTACCAAACAGCTATGCCTGCGCCTATATATGTATATTTATTTTTTATTTATATGCTGCATGTTTGTACACATTTCTCTCTATACATGTGTATATGCGTTTGTGCATGTATTTATGTGCAAGTATTTCTATGTATGTGTGTGTATGTATACATGTATAATATATATGGTCTGGTAGTTAGGATTCTTTGCTTCCACCCCAGCAGCCTGGGTTTGTTTCTCAGCATGAGAATAGTGTTATTTTTTTAAAACCCATTACAGAATACACAATTAAAATAATAGCTGTAATGTATGTTCGATAATGTAAGCATTATTATTATAGCCACAGGCATGGATGTATGGTAGGTGGCTTGCTCCCCAACCATGTGGTTCTGGGTCCAGTTCCACTGCAT
The DNA here is from genome assembly GCF_001194135.2 of Octopus bimaculoides. Taxonomy (NCBI): domain Eukaryota; kingdom Metazoa; phylum Mollusca; class Cephalopoda; order Octopoda; family Octopodidae; genus Octopus; species Octopus bimaculoides. Next base: position 99,658,204 of record NC_068981.1, on the reverse strand, counting down.
GGCACCTTGAGCAAGTATCTTCTATTACAGACCCAGGCCAACCTAAGTTTTGTGGCTGGATTTGGTTGATGGAAACTGAAAGAAGCTCGTCTTATATATATGTATACAACTAGGTGAGTGTGCCTTTGTGTATGTTTTTCTTCTCTGTCCACACCACTTGACAATCAGTGTTGGTTTGTTGATATCCCTGTAACTTAGCAGTTTCTAAAAGGAGGAGAATAGAAAAAGTACAAGGCTTTAAAAAAAAATAAGTTTTGAGGTCTATTTATTTGACAAAGCCCTTTGTGACAGTGTCCCAGCATAGTTGCAGTCTAAGACTGAAACAAATGAAAGATATATGACATACATGTGCATTTACATTTACTCTTTTATGTATGTACATGGATAGGGGTTTTTAGTGTGTGTATATATATGTATATATGTTTGCACACACACACACACACATATATTTAATACACATTTTTGTGGGTCCATCCAGGATCCATCACTTTTATTTTTATTTATATGTGTGTACGTGTACATATGTTTGCACATATGAGTATTTGTACACACCTATTTATAATTATTTACGTATGTTATGTATGTATATATATTCATGTGTGTGTGTGTGTGTATGTGTGTGTATTCTTGCCTGTAAGGATATATTTCTCCATATATGCATGCACAAGCACTTATGTATGTTTGTCTGCATGTATATGTGAAAATGTATGGGGGCATTTACAGGGAGATGTATTTTATAAGTGGAACAAGGAATTGGATAGGCTGAACAGGTGGGTAGGTTTGTGAGATTCAAAAAGAGAGTGGAAGATGGAGAGAGGAATATTGTGAGTAGCGGGAGGAGTGTTAGAAGGGCGTGTTGTGGAGAAGAGATTCAACAGGGATATATTGTGTGCAGGTTTGTGAGGGTGTGAGGGATAATTCAGGGGTGTATTTGTGTGTGTGTGTTTGTACATGTGCATGGGTGTATATGTGTGCATGTTACATGAGTGTGTACATGTATATAGATATATATATTTATATATCTATGCATGTAAGTGTATATGCATGCATATTTATATAATATATATATATGTATATATGCATGCATCTAAGCATGTAAGTGCACATGCATGCATATTTATATAATATATATGTATATATGCTGCATCTATGCATGTGCACCTGGAAGACATGGGACAAAGTGGTGAGAAAGGATCTTCAGATGCTGGCCCCCACTGAGGAAATAACAAGGTACTGGGAGTCATGGCAAATAGCTGTACTTGAGAAGAAATGTCAAGCCAAGTAAAATCAGTCATCCATACACACAGACATGTCCTTTACAGGTGTTGGTGCCACACAAAATGCACCTATGCCAGTGCTGCGTAAACGCACGTAGCATATTCTGTAAAGTGTTTGGCATTAGGAAGGGCTTCCAGCTGTAGAAACCATGTCACAAACAGACAATTTGGAGTCTGGACAGTTCCCCAGTTGGCCAGCTCCTGTCAAATCATCTAACCCATGGCAGCATGGAAAACAGATGTTAAACGACGACGTTGATGATGATGATGATATATATGTGTGTGTGTGTGTGTGTGTGTGTGTGCGTGTGTGT
>NC_068981.1:99651342-99656481 GCF_001194135.2 Octopus bimaculoides | reverse complement strand
ATATATATATATATATATACACACACTTATTGTGGCAGTGCTCAGGCATGGCCAAAGCCCACAGACTGAAGTAGATATCTTAATTTTTTAAATTGTATTTTATTTCTCTTTCCTGATGTCTGCATGTGTGTGTATAGATAGATAGATAAATAGATACATATATATCTATGTGTATGTATGTACGTATGTATGCATGCATGTATGTATGTATATTGTGTGTCAGGCTCTCGTAAGTTCCATTGGTAACATGGAATCCAGTTCAACCTGTTGCATGGCCGGGTTGTTAGTGACTAAACCGGCACCCCTTTCAGGCTACCCTGGTGAGGAGAGTTGCTAGAAACCCAGCAGGATTAAAAACAAGACCTGTTGAAAGGTTGGATGAACCTAGTGCAGGCTCAACGGCTATCCAGTAATAGCACAGGTACGCAAAAATTCCAGTATGGTGCCTGGCATGCTAGAAGACCACTGGGAGTAAGGCACTCCTCAGCTTCTGCTGAAGCATGTTTTTAGGAGAACGTCACTCTGATATAAAACCAGATATGCAGGGAATGGCATTTGACATTTTGGGAATCTTTGGTTTGTGCTATAAATCATGGTGCTCCCACATTCCTGAACCTGCAACGCATATTGGCACCAGACATCTCGCTCTGGCTTGTCTCTGGATAATGTCAATAGAGTGGAGAGGGTCTATGAGGTGTCATGCAAGTTTATTGGACCTAAAGCTCTGCACAGGCATTACTGACCTCTGCTTGATATGTGCTGCTTTTTTCCCCACTATATATACTTATTCTATTTTCAGTATATTTGTATCTTTATTTTTAGTATATATTTATTTATTTTTAGTATATATTTATTTTATTTTTATTCAGAAGTCCTGTGGTGATGGGAAGATGGCGAAGCATGCAGACCTGACAGGTTGGAAGCATGTAGTCAGCGACCTGCACGTAGGCGGCCCATGCTAGATATCCTGGAAAGGATGGAATTTGTGCTGAGGTCTTGCGATTTGGTAATGATTACATCATACAGTCCCTTCATGAACTTATTAGTGTAGTCTGGAGGGATGGTGCAATGCCTAAGGACTGGAAGGATGCAATTATTCTTCCTCTCTATAAAGGAAAAGGACCCAGAAAAATGTGTGGAACTACAGAGGTATTGCTCTACTATCAGCTGCTGGCAAGGTTCTGGAAAATATTCTTCTTACCCACCTGAATGAGTGTCTCATAAATGATGTCTTATCTGAATCTCAATGTGGATTTCGATCTGGTAGAGGGACAATGGATATGATTTTCACAGCAAGACAGATGCAGGAGAAGTGCTATGAGCAGAATATGGATCTTATTCAGGTATTCATTGATTCAACCAATGCCTTTGATATTGTGAATAAGGCCTTGCTATGGATGCCCAGATCACTTTGTATCTATAATTAAATCATTTCATGAGGAGATGGAGGCTTGGGTTAATGTTGATGGTGGCATAGTGAGATCTATTCCTGTAGAGAATGGTGTCAAGCAGGGAGATATCTTTGCCCCAGATTTTTTTTCTTTGTACTTTACTGCAGCTTTTGCTAAGGTTAGCTCTCTGGGAATATATGTCAGGTATTGATCTTCTGGCTGCCTCTTCAATCTGCGCCGATTTACTGCCAATTCAAAGTCTTTGAGTCTCTTATTCATGACCTCCTTTATGCAGATGACTGTGACTTAGTTACTCATACAGTGGATGACATGCAAATACTTATGAATCGTATTTCTACTTCTTGCAAGGCATTTGGACTCAGCCTGGACAAGACTGTGGTAATGTTCCAGCCTGCACCAGGAAATCCATATGTGGGACCAGCTATCTTGGTTGAAGGAACAATACTGAAAGTGGTAGATAAGTTTGTCTACCCAGGCAGCACACTCAGCTATTCTTGCTCCCTGGATGATGAAATATCTTTCAGGCTGCAGAAAGCAACTGATTCCTTCCAGTCTCTTGACTCTCATGTCTGGTCCCAGCATGGCATCACTAGGCAAACAAAAATTGCTGTGTACTGTGCATGTGTACTGACATTGCTCCTTTACTCATGTGAAACATGGACCCTTTACAAACGTTATGTAAAGGTCCTTGAATGCTTTCATCAGAGATGTCTGAGACACATTCTGAATGTTGGCTGGACCTTAAAAACTCCAAATACACAGGTCCTGAGGAAAGTTGATATCTTGAGTATTGAGGCAATGGTGCACAAGCACTTGTTACAATGGACTGGGCACCTTATTGGAATGAAGGATAGCAGGATCCCTAAACAGATGCTATATGGGGAACCTGTTAGTGGAAAGATACCCTGGCAGAAACCAAGGCTGTGATTTAAGGACTGTCAAGTCCTCATTAAAGGCCTGTGGTATGCAGGAGACCAACTGGGAGAGCAATGCCTGTCATCACCACAGAGGGAGGAAGCATAAGAAAACATGAAGAACAGATATTAAAAACTACAGTGAAAGAATGCTACCAGATTGTTGCTGCAGATGTGCAAACAATATGGGACAAATTTTCATTTCCTTATATTGGGTTTGAGGGAATAGCTCTAAAAATTGAGAGATTGATTGAATCTGCTTATAAATTAAACAAAATACCTATAAAGCTAAGAGGAGACAGTTTTGATAAGAAATTAGAGGAGGTCAATGAAATGTTGGATACATGCACCTGCATGTGTTATGACAAACAAATAAAAAGATCTGACTGTCATAGTCAATGCCTCTTCCTTGTCATAGCCAAGCAGTCCAGCATGCTATCAATTTAGTGACAAAAGCTTCTGAAGTCAGAGTAGGCTACGAAAATCAGCACAAATTCATATTAAATGTACAGAAATCAAGGCAAAGGCCACCTCACATTGACTAGAAAAAACAATGGCCATTTAATTAAATAGTAAATACTATTAATGCTTATTTTATGGTGTTCACTGTTCATGTATTTCATTTGAGGTTCGTGCATGTTTTTTTTATTGCGTATTATGTTGAAAGTGCTTTTCTGAATATAGGCACTTTTTTATTTTAAAAAATTAATACAAACTATATAAATGAATAAAAAAATAAAGATTCCAATAACTGTTTTTTTTCAGGTGGTGGGTGGGGATTGCATATAATTTATAAAATGTTATATAGGTAATATTTAACCAATACAAAGTTAATAGCATTAAAACAAGTTTACAGTTCCTTACATTTTCAGTAGTCAAAACGCAGAATTAGGGGGTGGCTATGCAAGGAATAGGGGTGGTCACATACTTTTTAAAATTTGTTAATTTAGTTCTCACACCAAAATGAACTCCAAGCAATATGTGGAATAAGAATATAAAATTTCACCCACCCCCCACCTCAATGTATATGCACATATGTGTGTATATATACATATATATATACCCCCAATGTATATGTACATATGTGTATATATATGTACATATGTATATATATGTACATATGTGTGTATATATATAAACTCTGCTGGTGACAAAGGGCCTCTCACTCAGAGTAAAAGGCAGACTGTATGACGCATGTGTGCGAACAGCCATGCTACATGGCAGTGAAACATGGGCCATGACTGCTGAGGACATGTGTATGCTTGCAAGGAATGAAGCCAGTATGCTCCGATGGATGAGTAATGTCAGTGTGCATACTCGACAGAGTGTAAATACCTTGAGAGAAAAGTTGAACCTAAGAAGCATTAGTTGTGGTGTGCAAGAGAGACGATTGCACTGGTATGGTCATATGACGAGAATGGATGAGGATAGCTGTGTGAAAAAGTGCCACACCCTAGCAGTTGAGGGTACCTATGGAAGAGGTAGACCCAGGAGGACCTGGGATGAGGTGGTGAAGCACGACCTTTGAACATTAGGCCTCACCGAGGCAGACCATAACCCGTAGCCTTTACCAGGGGTGTAGCCAGCCCACTTATGCTTACATTGCCTTCTTTGGACACAAAACCCTGCTTGTGAAGACCTGTTGAGGCAAGTGAAATCGAAATCGAACCAAATTCGATGACCGGCACCCATGCCAACCTTCCTTCATTGGACACTGAACTCAGCTTGCAAAGACCTGTTGGGGCAAGTGAGATCGAAACTGAACCAAATTTGATGACTGGCACCCATGCCAGTGGAGTGCTTAGCACCATCCGAGCGGGATCACTGCCAGAGCAGCGGTCTCGCTCCCATGCTGGTGGCACGTAAAAAGCACCATTTGAGCACGATCGTTTCTAGCTTTGCCTTACTGGCACTTGTGCTGGTGGCATGTGAACAAAACATTGGACTGACTCCTGTGCATGTGGCATGTAAAAAACACCATTTGAGCGTGGCCGTTGCCAGTACCACCGGACTGGCCCTCATGCTGGTGGCATGTAAAAAGCACCCACTACACTCTCAGAGTGGTTGGCATTAGGAAGGGCATCCATCTGTAGAAACTCTGCCAGATCAGATTGGAGTCTGGTGTAGCCATCTGGTTCGCCAGTCCCCAGTCAAATCATCCAACCCATGCTAGCATGGAAAGCGGACGTTAAATGATGATGATATATATATATGTATATATATATATATATATATATATATATACATATGAAATCGATAGAAGAATAAAGAAAATATAGAGGAAAACAAGAAGGTAGTAAAAAGACAATTGAAATATATAAGCAAGGTCAATACACAGGGATACACATACAATCATAGACAAGTAATGCAGCCACCCACTCTCGTGTGTGTGTACGCCATTATGTAAATCCATGTATATTGACTTTGCTTCATTCCACTTGCTCAGGTATTTCTATTGTGTTTCGAGTGTCTTCCATCTCATTCTTAATTTCATTTTTTTTCTTTTTTTCTCTTTTCTGTATCTTCTGTATTTTTCTTTATACTATTTTATCTCAACTTTCACTCTCTTTCTATCTCACTTACACATACTTTCATACACGCATATGTGGGCATGTACATGGATATACGTATGTCTGTGTATATAAAGTATGAGTCTGTATATATATATATATATATATATATATATACATACATGCATGGACAGATAGATTGATTCATTGATTAATTGATTAATTCTGTCTTTGTTTTGACCTCTTTTACTTCGTGTTTTCTCATCTGTGTGTGTGTGTGTGTGTGTGTGTGTGTGTGTGTGT
>NC_068981.1:99600834-99651332 GCF_001194135.2 Octopus bimaculoides | reverse complement strand
TGTGTGTGTGTGTGTGTGTGTGTGTGTGTGTGTGTGTGTGTGTGTCTGTGTCTGTGTGTGTGTGTGTGTGTGTGTGTGTCTGTGTCTGTGTGTCTGTCTGTCCATGTCTGTTTACATACCAACAGCTGTTCTGTGTTTCTTTGTCCACATTCATTTCCCCCACCTTTCTCTCTTGCAACACTCTCTCTGTTTCTGCCCTCGTCCCTTTAGTATCTTCATCACATCTACTTTGACCTTCTCCCTCACCATAAGCACCAGCACTAAATAACCCACTTACCCTACTCAAACCATCTTTTGTCAGCTCTCCACTTAACTTACTGATATTAACTAATCAATCCTCAATAACCAATCATGCATCACTATCACTGCTAGCTTCTATAAATACTTACCCTACTCAAAACATCTTTAACACTATGTCTCCTGCCCACTTACTCCACTACTGCACTCCGTTATTTCTGTCTTCATCTATTCTCTGCCTTTGTATCTACCCTTCTACCTGGTTCCCTATTTAACCAACTGAACTACACCATTTCATTCAGTCCCTGATAAAGCTCTAGAATAAACCAAAATATATTTTGCCAGATTCATAGTTATTGATTAACTATCTTGACTCTCAGACTTCTAGCTTTCAGTACCGCATTCTAAGTAGCCTGACAATGTTCTTTTGAATCACTTTCTCGTGTGTGTACATGTGTGTGTGTGAGAGAGAGAGAGAGATGGATTCTCCTTCGTAGAGGAAACACCTAGTTATTTAATTAACTGAAGTGGTAAATGACCAATCTATTTATATGTATATTCTTAATGTAATTCTCAAATAGAACCAACTTGACAGTATGACAAAGTTAAACTATTGAATTACTGATACAGTTCATCCAACAAGCTTCTACACAGTTTCTGTCTAATCAGCTGTACTCATTGAATTTGGGTTGAGCCATAGCAATGCTAAAAGGCACTTGCCCAATATGCCATGCAATAGGATTGAACCAAGGTCATCATGATTACAGAATAAGCTTCTCAACCTCTCAGCTGCATGTTCTTTTATTAATTTCATAGGTTTAGGTAATCACACCAGTATTTCAGTCTAATCTTTATCTTGGACTTGTTTTAGTCTTTAGGCAGCAGCCATATTGGGGCACCACCTTGAAGAATTTTTACCAACCCTGGTACTTATCCTCAGCCTCTTTCACCAAACTGCTAAGTCGCAGAGATGTAAACACACCAACACTAGCTGTCATGCAGAGGTGGTGGAAGACAAACAAACACACACACACACACACACACACATACATTCATACATATATGTGTATTTATATATATAGAGAGACATACATATAATGGGTTTCTTTTAGTTTCCATCTACCAAATCCACTCTCAATGCTTTGGTCAACCCAAAGCTATAGGAGAAGACACTTGCCCATGGCGCCATACAGTGGGACTGAACCCCGGAATCATATAGTTGGGAAACAAGCTTCTTGTCACACAGTCACACCTAATACTTATTTTATCAATCTATATTCATTTAATTATTATATTATGGAGCCTAAAGAGATATAACCAACACTGGCGCACACATAAAGGAAGAAGACACATACCCACACAAGCTTCAGCACAGTTTCCAGCTGCCAAATTCCACTTCCAAGTTATTGCATAAAATATATATGAAACATTGTGAATTTGAATATAAAAGCACTGTGACAGTGCCATGAGTTTGATGTTTCTGTACATTCCTTCATCATCTGACTCTCTTAATCTTGAGAAAGCTGGCAATATTGTTGTGCATTAATACGAATACTATGACAATGACATATTTTTCTTTTAAGATATTTTGAGCTTAAAGCAACTGTTCATGATGAAAAAAATTAATGCAGATTTGAAATATTTTTCCAATTCGTTTTGGTCAGAATGGATTGCAAGCCACAGAACAGTGTTCAGGAGAACTTAGATTTACTGAATAAAAATAGGTATCAACTTTTTTGCTGATCAAAATATTTTGATGAGAAGGTACTTACCAATCATGTCATATGGTTGAGGGTTGTTAGTATCAGCAGTAATTAACAAGTCAGCACATCAAAATTGTTCAGTTATTCCTGTCTGGTTTGTTTTTTGTTTCTCTACTGCCATCTCCCCATTTCAAGCTCACCTTTTTCTGTCTTGGTCTCAGTTGTAAACTGTCTGATCCAATTATTTTCTCAGTAACTCAGCAAGATATGTGTCTAGTAATGAGAAAGTGTGCAAGAAGCAGTTTGAATATGAGTTTTAATAAAAAAATAAAAAAAACTATGACAATGCAAGTATTGGTTATAAAATAAATTTCAAAATCATGCGGGTATAGCTTGCTGGTTAAAAAGTTTGCTTTGCAAGCATGTAATTTCAGGTGTAGTCCCATTGTGCAGTATTTTTGGCAATCATCTTCTATATTGCTTCAGGCCAGCCAATACCTTCCAAATAAATCTGATAGACAGAAACTGTTTGTGTATATGTGGTGTGAGAGTGGGGACTGTGTCAATCCTTACATTCTATGGTGTTTTCTGTTGTCATTTCCCTTTTAACAAATTGTCTGCTGGCTCTGTGCTTTTGAAGATAAATGGAATGAAAATTCCATTTCTTGAAACACAGGTGAGGAGTAGTGACAAGAGCATCCAGCTGGGTAAAGAATGCCTCAACAATATGTTTTTGTCTAACCCATGCTAACATGAAAAAAATGAACATAAAACAATTAGATGAATATTTCATGAAACAACAGTTCAGGAAAATTTAAATTTGCTGATCAAGAACCTGTATCAACTTTCTCAAAATCTTCACATGCCAAACACAGTTTATTCTGCCAAAAATGAATTCCACAAGTGATGTCAACTCTATTTTAATTCCCAGTTTTACTCTGAGTAGGAACTTCAAGCTTGAAATATTGTAAGAAAAAAAGTGAATGTGAATTATTTTATTTTAAAAGATCTACATTGTCTGCTTTTATATTCTCACACAATTTCTTAACTACTTAGTTATATCCCCTTGCTAACCAAAGTCATATGAGTGAATTTGGTTGATAGAAACTGAAAAAGGCTTATAATATATGTATATATGTGTGTATATGTATCCTTGACTCAATATTATGAATAGTTGTTAATAGCACCGTCAGACAAGTGATGTCTTTTGCTTGCATTCTTCCATGAAAACATTTCAAACAAAGAAAGGTTATACAGACTAAAGACTGTTTTACTTTCTTGAAAACTGGTGATGGTTGGCAACAGGAAAAGCATCCAGCTGTGGAAAATCTGCCTCAGTGAATTTTGTCTATACTTATTTTGTTGAATGTGTATAGTGTGCGAATTTGAATTCTGAAAAGTTTTATTTTGTGTTCTGTATTTTTACTGAAACTTGTTCCTTGTGGTTTTTTGGAATTGGTAGAAGTCTTTTTACTTTCTTCATTGATGTGTACATGTGTTGCCATGATAATTACTAAGTAGTCTTTGGAGCTTTGGTGTATCGTTTACCAAGTGTTTGCGGCAGCTAGTGGTATGGGAAAGATGATGATGATGTCTAGAGAAGAGTTGTAAAAGGTTTGAAGTATGTGTGTTGGTGTGGACTGTTTAAACTGTAAAGGATTTTACTATTCCTTTACTCCTTGCATTATCTGTACTGATTGAAAGCCAAGATGTGATGCTGAAAGTTTGCTTTTTTATTGTGGTATTATCTTTTGTTAGTTTACAAATGCAAATTTTACATATGTTATGAGGCTTCCAACATTATAATAAGGTCTGTCTTATCTAATCTAGGTGTAATTATTGATATGTGATGTTTTGTATTGAAGGAGTAAAAATATTCCTAGAATTATTGCTTTGTGAAGTGTAATGATAAAACCTCAAAGTTCCATAAAGGTATTTATTTTTAATGCAGTTAATGTTGTATTGCAAAATTATTGCCTCGGGTTTTTAAAGTTTAATTTTGGTGTGAAGTGGGGTTTTTTTTTTTACTGATTGTTTTTTCTGTGTAAGCCTGTGAAGTTGGTGAGGGAGATAAAAAGGGTGCTACTTGTTTTTACTTTTGTTGTCATCGCAGTTGTTTTTGCACTGGTGTATATTTTTGTAGTGTTTTTGATTGTGAGTATTTTGGGAAACACTTCACTTTATAGGGATTTTAAACCATATTTCATTACTCACAAGTGGTTCTTACATATGGAAGGAAAAGTTTTTGGACAAACTTACACCACTCGACCAGATTTTAAGCTGTGAACAGTATGACTTCTTTTTTGCACAGTGCATTCAGGATTAATTTTTCTGGTATGTTCTACCCTTTTAAAGGTGGTAGGTTAATAACTGAAGAAGATTTCACTGTGTAGAGGCTTCTTCCTCGTCTCTTCATGGATGGAATGGCTTCTGTTGGCGCACTTGTTTTAACTAATGAATGCCTTTCCTACTCCTGAACATTTAACCATAAATTAAGAGTAGGGCTTTAAGTTGAACAAATAGATTAAGAGTTTTGTAACTTGCAATAATGACTGCAATAAGGTTTGAACTCATAATTGCATGATCAGTTATCCATCACTTTAATTTTACAGCTATTAGCGCTTCATACAACCATTCTGCTTCATATGATCATTGTATATATGACAAAAGTGTATAATATGAATCCTATAGCTATTATACAAACAATATAAACTTCAAAACAGTAATTTATAAGGTCAAAGGCTACAGGTGTACACATTCCTCTCTAAACATTATGTCAATTTACATCACTGTATAGATCACAGTGGCACACATCACTTGAATAAAATAGCTTTGATCACACTTAGGAACTTCTGTGAAAAATAACTGTTAAAATAATATCTTCTTATTTCTACCTGCTCAAAATCACTTCAAAATAATTTTCCAGAAACATGTTTTAAGAATAATAAACCTTCAAAATAGACAGCCAAATTGACAGAAATTTTAATGGAGGAATTTTATCTTCATAAGATAATTTAAATGAATATCAGTTTTATTATGTTTTCATGTGTAAAAAATAAAGTATCCGTATATTTTTTTAGATAATTTATTCTTCAAATAAATTGTCTCATTTTTTTTATATTAGTGAATTTCAAAAACATAAAACTATAAATTTAGTTTTTAAAATTTAAAATGATACATTCTAGAATTGTAGCAAGGAAAAAAAAAGCGTCAGATTTAGAATGTAATCTATTATATAATGCTTTCCTTTTACTAGTTTTGTTATTTTAGACACAAATTGTCTTATCTTGAGGTATAAATACAACTTTTGCTGTAGAATAAAATTTTGAAACCTAGAGAGTGTAAACAAAAAAATTCTCCTACTCCATGTTGCTTCTCTGAAACACACCAACTCATACAAGCGGGTGCTGAAAAGTTCTTGGCTTTGAGTAAAAGAAAAAGAGGACCAGTTAATTATGATTTTATTCAACATATTCCCCTCTCAGATTCACACACTTATTGCAGCAGTCCTTCAGTTTTTCTAAACCCTTTAAAATAACACAAGCCTTTCACAATACCCTTAAAGCCAGGAACTTTTTAGCACTCCCTCATGTGCGCACGCGCACACACACACAAACGCACACACACACACACTTACTTGTATGAAGCTCCTAATTCACTACAGCACCACTCAAAGTTTCTTACTTCTACAAATTGTCATCTGTAGAATTGCATTAAACAAGAAACTCTGAGTCAACTAAGTGTATCATCATCTTTGTACAAATAAATATATTTAGGTAATAACACGTTGAACTTTTCTCTTTCATTTTTACTCTGGCTTTATGCTTTCAGAACATACTCCTCTGCTACTAAGCAGGTCACCTAGATAACAGATTCTATATCAACTACTTCTAGGTATCTCTCTAAGAATTTGAAATATTTTATTTCATAGCTTTCCTTACTGCTAACTGCTCTTGTACATCTGCTACATGCAACATTTTTCTTATGTCAGCCGACTTGTGATCCCACTGTATTTCTTGCACACATGTAGTTTACATTAGACACCCCATACTGAATGCCTGCCTACCTATTTTTTGTGTGTCAAGCATGGCCACATCCCCAACAACAGTAAAGTCCTCTCTTCTTTCCTGCTTCCTAAAACTTTTGCCTTTGCTAGTTTTACTGCAAGCCTCTTGATCCAAGGCTGTGCTTCTCTCTTTAGAATTTCTTCTCTAAATTATTCAACAGAATCAGTTGAGAATTTAGTCATTGACATATAGAAGTTCCCACTAACAGACAATTTTCCATTACTGTTTTAGCCTGAAGAGCTTTATTACACAAGAACAGGCTAAATTTTATCTGCATGCTAAATTCCTTGCTGAATTCATTACTTACAGATTCGTGGCATCTTTGTACCTGGTTTGCCTGGCTGTCACAAGTCATTCATCTACACATAGTTTTCTTAATGACAACTAAACTACTGAGTGTAGTATCTTGTCAAAGGTCTGATTGATTATGTGAGTGACTAGCATATATCTTACATTGCTGGATACTTCTAACATTTCAGTGACTATCCCAATGGACTGGTTTCTTTCCTTGCCATCATAGTGCTAATGACCATTTTGGACTGCATGGCTGTCTACTTAAAATTATATTCAGCAACCACTTGTAATAGCATTTCCATGTCTCTTCTTGGTAGATTTCTTTTTCGGAATGACCTTTTCTTGTTACTTTTTTTTTTTTTTTTTTAACTGTGATATACATAGCAACTGAAATTTTTGGTGAATTTAGTTTGTTGAGTAATTACATATCAAAACAGAAAACTGAAAAAATCTGGTATATTTTTAGTTCTATGTTACATATGTTTCAGTACAAGATAGGGGTTACAAATGTTACATGTATAGAATCTCCTATCTGTAATTCTTCAGGCAATTTTTTAAAAAATCTTTGAAGAATTACTCTTAGGAGATTCTATACATGATTTTTCTACATGTATACCATTGCAACTCCTATCTTGTAATGTAACGCATGTTAGATTGAATTATAAATATACCAAATTTTTACCAGTCTCCTGTTTTGATATATATACTACTACTACTACTGCACACCCACACATAAGATGAGTATATAGAGATAAATTATATAGATGGGTATTGTAATAGCTCTCAGGCATATTCCAGTTCTGGCTAACCACATCAAATAGTAATAAACTTCAATGATCATTTAGTATGAGTAATCCTGCTATAATTCTTTTGATGGGTAAATCTGGGTTTATCTCCTTGGATTATGAATATTTTGGGGAGTATAAATTTCAGACAATTACTAAGAATACGGAGACTGGTACATCTTCAAATTTTTCTTTTAATTTGACAGTTAGTTATACAGCATAATTAGATAGTTAAAATGACACATGTCTCTACTGCACAGAGTATGTGCAGATGCATGTGCAACCCTCAATATTCTACTATGCACCTTTATTCAGGGTCTTTCTACAAGCATGGTTCGAAGCAGGGGCAGACTGAGAGTATTAAAGGCCCTCAGGAATAACTGTTTACTGGGCTCCTTAGCATTGATATGAGTAGAATTAACATGTAAAGTGTGGGCCCCTCAGAGCTCTGGGCACTCAAGCAGTGCCCGATTGACTGACTGCTCAGTGTGCCCCTGGTTCGAAGCAAACTGGGTTTATTTATTTGTGGCTCGCATATTTCATTATTCTACTATGTTTAAGGAAAGCAATGGAAATATGTTGAAATCTGATATTGGCTATAAAATTTATTTTGTAGCTGACCTCAAGTTAACCTTAGTTCCAGGACAGAGTTTGTCCAAGGTGCTACACAGTGGAGTTGAACCTGGAACCATGTGGAGAGAAACCAAATTTCTTAATCACATAGTTATGCTTAGTTGAATATCAATTCACTGGTTCCTGTGAGGAAAAGTAGGAGTGTTACAACTTTCAGACAGGAAGGAAACACTCTTGTCACCTACATTCTCTAGCAACTCAGTTGTTGGCTAATTAGTTAAATCTGAATAATAATTCTGCACAAATTTATTATTCCATATACATTGTTTAGATTTTTTATAACTTTTCAAAATTTGCATTATAACTTATTATAAAACAAAAATTACACACAAGCATTACAGCAATGACATTTTAGTCAATATATTTCTAATTTATTTAACTGAAGAGACAAGAATATGATTCAGAAAAGGAGAAATTGGAAATTATTTCAAGCATTTAAAGGAATTATATTTTGGAGTCATGATGGGTATATTGGGCTTCATATGTTTGTACCCCAGTGTCACTTTGATGGTATGCATTGCTCTCTTACTCAATAATGATAATGATAATTTTGGCACAAGGTTAGCAATTTGGGGGAGGGGGTAAGTCAATTACATTGACCCCAGTACTCAACTAGTACTTATTTTATCAACCCCAAAATATGAAAGCAAAGTTAACCATGGCGGAATTTCAACTCATAACATGAAAATGGATAAAATACCACTAAGCATTTCACTCAGTGTGCTAATGATTCTGCTAATAATAATAATAATAATAATAATAATGATGATGATGATAATAACCATTTCTTACATTGCCTAAAGCCTAGTTATGTGGGGCTGTGGGTGAAGAATTGTTTAACAACTGTAATCAGCCTCATCTTTTCACTTTTTTGAATATTTTATACACACACACATATGCATATATAGTGAGTTCAAACAAGAAAAACGACAAAAAAACAACAAAAAACAACAACGTGAGGACGTGATACAGATATTGTGTTAATGGACGCTCAGGAAAGGAAAGAAAGAGAATTTGACGTTTCGAGCGAAGCTCCTCGTTGGAAATATAGGAAAGTCCAAAGAAGGGAAGGTGGAGGAAGAAAAAATCGCCAACGATATACGCGAGGTTACATTGTGGAATGACCGGAAGGGAATGGATGAAGAAAAAGTTCTTTTCTAAGACAGGAGAGTGCAAGAGAGGGAGGTATGTATGCGTGCGTGTGGGTCCGTGTGTGTGTGTGGTTTGGCTGTTTATATGTTAGTGTGTGTGTGTGTGTGGATAGAGAAAGAAAGAAAGTGTATGGAAGATTGTGAGAGATGGAAAGAAAATATGAAAATTACACAGATAGAAATGGAAAGAGAATGCAGAAAGTAGACAGAGATGGAGAGAAAGAAAAAACGAGAGAGAAAATTATGAGAAGCTTTGAAAGCTTCTTTCTAGTATGTTGAGTGGCTATGCTCCAGCTGTAAAGATAGATTCATATAAATTAAATGGTTTTTATAATAAAAAGTAAACAAAAATACTATTTAACTGAAAGTTTTAGAAGAGAAAAAAATCTATAATTATCTATCTTATATACACACACACATACACACACACACTTGCATACATACATGCATGTATACATACATGTGATTACGGTAAGGTTACGTAGTTAAGTAGAGATAGTTTTCTGTCCCCAAAACACAATTATACTCAGAGGAGAAAAAGATATCTATATTTATTTGACCTTCGAATGTTGGGCCTCACTGAAGAAATGACAAAAGACAGAGACCTCTGGAGATATGCTGGCAAATAAAGTGAGATCACAGCTGTAACCTACACCAGTGTTGCATAACCAGCCAACTCAAAAATTACCTTTGGATTGTAAGGCAACATGTCATGCTTGAGGAAACCTATTGAGTCAAGTACATCAACATCAAAATGAAATCAAATCACAATCAAATGGAAATTGTAGTTGTGGTCCCCGTGTCGGTGGCATGTAAAAAGCAACATCCGATCGTGGTCGATGCCAGCCCCCTCTTGCCCCTGTGTCGGTGGCATATAAAAAGCACCCCCTACACTCTCGGAGTGGTTGGCATTAGGAAGGACATCCATCTGTGGAAATATTGCCAGATCAGACTGGTGTCTGGTGCAGCCTCCTGGCTTTCCAAACCCCAGTCAAATTGTCCAACCCATGCCAGCATGGAAAACAGACATTAAATGATGATGATGATGATGTGTGTGTGTGATTATAGGGAAATTTGACTGCTATTTTTCGCATGCCAAGTGACCATGTTGCGGCTGTAAAGATATGTGCATATATCTGTCTATATATCTAAGTGTGTCTGTGTCTGTGTGTGAATTTTTGATTCATGAAATTATCTTCACTCTCCTCTTTGTCAGTGATGCTGAGAATTCTTGTCTTTATGTTCAGTCTTAAAATCAAATATATATTCCATTAAATGATACCAGATTGAAACCCTGTTTTCAGATTCTTAACAAGTTTACAAAACTAGTGCTATCTCATAGCCTTGTGCACTAGGATTGTTTGTCGATTGGCAGTTCTTATCCTTTCTTGTAATTGTTAAAAAATCTTCCCACCACCATTACCAAAAAAAAAAAGCCATATTTAGCAATATGAGACAAAAATGATTCTCTTCTTGTAATTTCAAGTTTTGGTTTGCTCTCTAAACATAAAACATAAATTAAGATTTTATTCTACACTCTTCACATGAATTTGCCTGGCTGGGAAAATCACCTCTAATAATCTGTATTGTGCTTCTCTAGACCATAATGAGTTTCTTTAGACTGTAATGAGCTGTTCAAGATGGCCTGGGAATTTTTTTTTCCTTACAGCTGGAAATGTATTCAATTTCCAAACTCAGATCTTGATGTAGTTTAATTATGTATTCTGTTTTCAACACTAGATAATGCAATCATAAAAGCAGCAATAAAGTTCTTAAATTAATCACAAAACTGTTATAGTTATTTGTTTACATTGACAACAATAATAATTACAACATTAAAATTGGGAAAACAGTCCACCACAGATTCACATCCCCTACTTTTATCATAACATTATCTCACGTTGACAGGACTATTAAACATTTTGCCAAAACTTTCATAGATCTATTATACTGTCACTCTTTTCTGTTGTTAACCTCCCACGCAAGTGGGGGGAGCTTCACCCAATGTAATGTGGTCCTAATCTCTATGTAAAAGATACAGTAGTTACAAATGAAACACATTTCATCATAGATCTGCTCCCTCGAAGCTGACTTGCATCTAAACAACAACTAAGATTATCATTAAGTTATCTCTGTCCGACAATGTAAGGGGACAAAAAAGCTTGTAACAGTAAGAATGAATATTGTCATCATTTCAACAAAAAGATTTACTAGAAAGGTAGTAGATGAAAGAAGTATAAAGTTTCAATTCATTACATGTTTGTTAAAAGTTTGTATCAGACATGACTATCCAATAGAGAATTACATAGAGTGTGAGAGAAAGTTATCTTCATAGTAATTTGGTTATGGATTAGTTTTGTAGTTATGTGAACATGAGAGAGAGCTGCAAGTGTCATCTGTCATAGTGTCACCTTTAAACTAATGGCTATTTTGGTTGTTTATGCTGTAGACAGGTTTGCCCAATGTTAGTTAGTGTATTAAAAAAGAAATAGCGAGCAGCTTTTTGATGATGTCATTAGTCAATTTGAAAAGTTCAGTTGTTGTTTACTGGAAAATTTTCTGATTGGAAATAGCAAGTCCTGGGCTAAGATTCAGACAGTGACCTACATTACTCTCTGTGCAGGGAGCTGGTTGCATAACTACAATCAAAATCAGGATACAAGTGTTGCATGCTGTGCTGGCAAGTTCTGCAGAGAAATAAGGATAAAGAACCAGTGATATGAGAACACTAATATAGTTTTTAATGTGCACACAAAAAATGTACACCAAAAAGTGAATGTGGTACAAGGCTAGAAATGTGCACCTTGAGTGTCAGGAGTGAGAAACTAATTTGCTTTATACATGAATGTGTAATGGGTGTGTATGTGTGTGAGGTAGTAGTATCCAGATTGTATATACATGCAAGTACATGGTCAAGTAAGTTTGAATATGATCAGCTGTCTCAAACAATTTTTTTCTACATACTGTGACCAGAGTTAGATGAAAGATGATTAACAGCTAAAAGAAGCAGTGTGCAAAACATAGTTTATGTTCTTTATTGAAATACCCAGGGAAAAAATGGCAAGCAGTATGACAAATCTAGTCAAGTTGTTAAACTGTATTGTGAGTGCAATAGGAATCGTCACTAGGTGCAGTGTCCAATAAAAATAGCACATGAAGGGTTGACACATATGTAGAAACAATCAATGAAGACACAGGTCCTAGAGTGCATATATGTTTTACCCTTGTTTAAACCAACAGGGAAAATGCTGTTAAAGTTGAGTGCCCAAAGAAAACAAAAGCATTTATGCAAAAAACAGACAGCAAAAACTAATGCAAAGCAAGAAAACAGTGCGTTATGTGAGTGCTTTATGAATGTTGTGTAGACAAAAGGAAATAAGATATCATAAAAATGTGCATTCACTTGTTTCAAATATCAGCTGCACATACTTTTGTATGTTATGAATAAAGAATTGTACTGAAGGTGGACTGTAAAAAGTTAAGTAGTTTGGTCTTGTGAGGCTTAAGCCAGATTGTTGGGCAAAATTGGGTGTCAACAGAACAAACAAAGAAAAGTTGCTGTTTCATTTATGCAAGTGAAGTTTGCAGATGAATGCACAAAAGAGGGCATACAGAAATGCAGAGGAAACGTGTTAATATTTGTATTGGTTTTTGCACAAGGAACAATACTCAATGTTCTTGATCATTTTTGCTGCAGACTTTATATCTGAGAGATTTGGTTGTAAAACATCAATTGATATTGAATAGTGCCTGTCAAGAATGCATGACTGTTTTCTGTCCTCTGCTCTTCTGCTTTTTGTTGTTGTTTTTTTAACCTTATAGTAGGGTTGATTGATCACTATCAACAAGTTTAATAGGTCAATTCATCGATGGTATCAAGTGCATTCATGAAATTTACAGGTTGGCTTTTTGCTGATGCAAGTTAGTATATTCAAAAACAAATACCAGTCAGTTTTTTTATGACATCATCAGTCAAATTTGAAAAGCTTGGTTAAAAAATTGCCTAATTGAAAATAACAAGTTTTGAAATAGTGAGTTATTACAGAATAATGAATCATAGCAATGTCATTTATTACCAGAATGTTTTTATTGAACCCCACCAAAATATAGCTAGTAACTTGCAAAAGGTTGTTTTAGGTGTTCCCTTTTTTTCTATCTTTTTTCTGCTCATGCACCTCTTTTCTCTCTCCCTCTCTCCACACACACACACATATATATATTATGTCTATCTATCTATCGCTTTCTTTCTTTATATTACACAGGCTGTAGCAAAGCATTTAAATGCTGCAGACATCAAAGACATCATCCTATGTGTAAGATTACAGTATTGTCATAAACTTATTAGAGCAATTGCTTTTATGTTGTTTCTTGACTGGGTAGAAATAGCCACCTAAATTCTTTCAAATCACACCCTGTTATCTTTAAAAAAATGTAGGGAAAAACATTGTATAATGCAGTCCTAAATACACTATGCCTGAAAAAGATGGGTTAGATGGGATGGTCACGACTGGAACATTAGATTAGTTTACTAATCAGGGCACAACAATCTTACTTGAACAGATATATAATTTACATGTCAGTCTACTTTTATCAAATGCCTCAACTGATTTTATATTTCTAATATATTATTAATATTTTTCACTTATTATGTGCTTGTTTCTTTACAGACAAATAAAAAAATAATCCGCAAAAAATATTACATGGGACCTATGTTTAAGGTAAGAAATTCATGAATTATTTTAAATACAACATCACTGGAAGTAAAAAATGCACTATTTTTATTACTCAGCCAGTTGGAAGACAGAGTGGGTATTAGAATGAGTAGAGCCATGGAAAAAATATCTTTTAGAGTTTAGCTTTGTCAGTTTATGTTCAAAATTCAGATCCAAACAAGGTCAACTATGATGTTCCCTATACATGAGTTGACAAAATTAAGTTCCAGGTCCATATATTTAACTGTACACCCTCTTCTAAACCTTGTGGACTTGTGTTAGTGTTAGCATAATATTGATTCCATATTTTGGCACAATGCCAGCAAGTCTGGAAGAGGGGGCAAGTTGATTATATTGATCCCAGTCCACAACTGGTACGTATTTTATCAACCTGAAAAGATGAAAGGCAATGAGGCAAAGTCAACCTTGACAGCATTTGAACTCAGAAGGTAAAGATGAACAAATTGTCACTAAGCATTTTGTCTGGAATGTTAACAATTCTGCCAGCTCATCACCTTAGTGTTATCATAATATCATTGTAAGGCGATGAGCTGACAGAATCATTAGCATATCAGGTAAAATGCATAGTAACATTTTTTCCCCTTTTACATTCTGGGTTCAAATTCTGCTGAGGTCAGTTTTGCTTTTTATCTTTAGAGAGTCTATAAAATAAGTACCAGTCGAGCAATGGGGTTGATGTAAGCAATTCCCTAAAATTTGCTGGCCTTGTGCGAAAATTTGAGACCAATATTAATATCATTGTATCTTTAATGTAAGGGATCCACTTTTGCTAAGGGAAGTAAGTAGAGTAAAAGATTGTTGGTGGCCATGATAGTCATGCTGACTGCAGTGAGGTTGATGACGATACTGATATATGCAATATATGTGTATGCGTGGAGAGAGAGAGAGAGAGAGAAGGCAAATTGGACTAAAAATTTTAACATAACTCTTCAATACAATGGTTTATCCATCTGTCACAGAGAATGAAAGAGACAGTGAGAGAAAATTTAAAATATGGGTTGAGATTTAGTGTGTTAGTAAAGGAAGGTGGTAACAGTGAAAGCTGGGAGAAGAAAAAAAACAAAAAGGGACTCCAATGAATCGATATACAGATGCATAGTTATGCACAGTTTTCTCTCGAGACTATTTCTGCAGCATAAAGCCTTTTCACATCCAACTGTACTTGAACATGCTAAATGTGACCTTACACACCCACACACATTAGTTATATCATAGCAGAATATTATATATAGATTATGTCTTCAATTTCATTCCAGAGTGAAGATTGTTGAAAGTGTTTGCTACATACATTATTTTTTTAACAAATTTTAAGCAAGTTCAATAATATAGTCATGATGGAGTAGTGAAGAGAAGTAAACCAGTATTTTCTCAGTTTTCTAAATAGCACATTCACTTTTTGTTGTAACGATAAAATAAAAAATAACATCTCTCAGGGTAGAAGAGTTGACAATGCTATAATAAAGAATATTGTTTTGTTTTCAAAGATGCTCTCTCCTAAGACCACATCTACTCTACTACCTATGTAGACTTATACACTATCACTTGAAATAAATTCTTCAGGAAAAGAAAAAGCAGAACCAAGCAAAATGCTTTATATTTAATGTTATTAACTGTTCAATAAATTAGTTAGGTCTGTTTACGCTTTGATTTCAAATCCCATTGAGGACAATTATGACTTTGATGTCTCCAGGTCTGATAAATGTATTACTGGGGAGGAATGGGGTGTCAGTTAAACTGACTATACACCCTCTTCAGTAAATGTATTGCTTTGTTATCATATAAGAAATCATCATAATTTTTATTATCATTATTATTGATAGTAGTGAGAGGGTGGCGGATTTGCTGACTCAATAGAGTGTTGTGGCATTTGTTCTGATTTTTTATATTTCTGATTCAAACTTTGCCAAGATCAACTTTGTTCTTCATCCTTGTATAATGTTTGATGAAATAAAGCATTAATCAAGTACTGGGGTTGATATAATTGGCTAATTACCCCCACCACCACCTGCCCAGATTTGTACCTCATGCCTGTGTTAGAAATTAATTATATGTAGCAGTAGTAGTAGTAGTAGTAGTAGTAGTAGTAGTAGTAGTAGTAGTAGTAGTAGTAGTAGTAGTAGTGAGTATGATGAAGGGCACAACTGGTAGAACCAAATGACATCCTTTAAAGTATGTAGCTATGTCCATTTATGTTCTTCTGAGTTGAAATACCCCAAGGATTGACTATGGCTATTCATCCATCCAGGGAACAGATGCAATAAAGTACTAGTGAAGGACTGCAGTCAGTACAATTGACTATAAAATTATCTGGCTTTTTGCCAATATAAGAAATCATTATTATTTCATGGCGGTGGCGGTGGCTGCTGCTGTTGTTGTTGTTGTTGACGATGATGATGATGATTCCTAAGATTTATTTAATCCTACAGATTGTAAGGTAAAAACAAAAAATACCTTGCTAGGTTTCGATGAAGATATTTGCAAATTAGAAATATTAATAAATTCAACTATCCAATAATGTGTGTGTATACAGTTACATTTGTGTGTGTGTATATACATAGAGTGAATGTGGGGGAGATTAAATTTGTTTTAAATCTGAAATGGCTTAAGCATAATCAAACCTTAACTTTATTAGAGGTTTACATTTAGGAACTTTGATATTTTAATGTAGTAAAAAAAAACTCTACACTAACATCTTGGAGAATAAATGTCAGAGGTTGATGTTGTAATAGATATTGGTAAAAGACTGTCGAAGAAATATGAGAAGTGAAGAAAAGAAAATAGCCACTTTTGTTTTATTTCATATCATTTTATTGAGTAGATTGGAAATATCTTGCACAACATATGTGAAATGCCAGAGAAGCCTCGGTGAAAGATCACTTAAAGATCATATCAATTGAGAAAGAAAAGAAATATATATGGTGTATTTGATACAGTATATAAAAATAAGTTCAAAAATTGAATCGAATAGGAATACAAGAAGTGTGTGTGTGTGTGTGTGTATGTGTGTGAAGATTTACTGGACTTCCTGATCTGGAAACCCATGTGCCAGGCTGTCTTCTTTATTCCCTTACTATTTTAGGAATATATCTTTTTTTTTTTTTTCTCCTTGCTGAGTCTGAATCTGGAAGAAGAGGTTAGAGCCCGTGGCCCTTGAAGGCCCTCCATCATGTTGAGCATAATGTCATTAATGTTCTGCTTCAACTGTTATGTCTAAACACTTGCAGGAAAGATGTTAGCAGGGAGGGGATTCTAGTGGGCAATGTTCTGAAGAAGAAGGATTCAGCATAGTGGTTCATTCTAGAAATGGGAGAATTGGATGTAGGAAGAGTGAAAGAGGCAGAGACATAATTGGATCAGAGGCACCTGGGTGATAGAGTAGTAAAAGAAAAAGAAACAGAGAGGACAGCTTGTCTGTGGGCCAGAGGCTGGAATGTGCCCTTTGTAATGGGATGCAAATCATCCAAGTGGCCTTTCTCTGGATGCAGTACAGGATACAAGTGTGAGTCGTAGAGTAGTAACAGCACCATCCCAAGGTCTGGGTACAGTATTCCATTGTGGGCCTTACTCGAGCTTGCTAGGGATTAAAATACCTTCTGACACTAAAGAGAAGGACTAGTCTTTGGAATGCAGTCCTAACTATACTTGAGGATGTATTTCATGTTGAGAGATCCTCAGTGATAAGAAAGCCTAGCATTTAGACTGACTGTCAGGGTTCTAGTTCAGTACAACTCATGTTTAAAGGGTGTGTGGTGTGGAGATATCTTATTAATATGATTTTTTTCACTCTTCCTTGAATGTGATGTAGAAAATTAGATTATCACCTATGCAACATGACCGCATCACTTTCGTGTAACAGGTAACTGAATATGAAGTAGCTGAATTAAAAAACATCAGGTAAACATCACTAGCACTGCATTGAATCCATGATCAAGACACTTATCTTTTAAAAGTTATTTTGTTGTAAGGAGGAATAACAAACCAATATTGTTAGTGATGGTTTCTCCCTCCCACCAGATATTGTTTGTTTTGTTTTTTTTATTTTATATAGATATAATCTTTGAAATAACTCATATATATTCAATATGATAATATGTCATGTGTATTTATATATATACATTTTCTCTCTGACTCATGAATGTAATAAAATGCTAGAGTGGGAATGAAAAGAGAGAGAATAAAACAGGTGGAGAATGATAGTTAGATGAAGCAAGAAGGATGATTGTATGAAGAAAGAGTGAGTGGTTAATAAAACAAGCAAGAGAGGGGAAGAATAGAAAGTTAGGAAAGTGAAAATGAGAACTAAATTTAAACAGGAAGACAAAAATGAAGTCTATGACTGTGTAGCAAAAATTTTGACATCATTGTTATCTTATTCTCTATCTTTTTGAAGTGAATATTATAAATGAAATAGTGGTGTAATCAGTTGAAAATCTTTATGTTCCCATGAATTAGTTTATGTGGTCAGTTGACTCTTTTTAAAGAGTGAGTCTTTAAAAGACATTTTAAAAACATTCTAATAATGAAGAGTACTGAGAAAAAATTACACTGTGTAACACAATTTTTATTCTTGGGTAGCAACTGTTATGTCCTCATTTGCTTACCCATAGAAAGCATGAAAATGGCTAATATTTCCTTCAAACTTTCCTTTTGCTACATTTATTCAAACCCCATTGAATCCTTCTCAGCACATGACCATGATGCCCCCCCCCCATTACTTTTGCTTATGATTAGAGATGCACATATTGTCAGCTCAAGTGGTTAAGGTCAAGCAAATCTCTAATATTGAGCAGAATATTTGCTAAAACGATATTTCTGCTTCAGCAATTCAACTCTGAATCTGTCTGAAATATAATGGAAAATAAGTCAGTTTCAAAACATTGATGTTCAAGTCACAAAAGCAATGTTTGAAGGGAATAGTAGTCATTTCCTTTAATTTCTAAATAGAAGCACATAGGAAATAATACTTACTGACCAAAGACAAAAAAAGAATTAAAATTTTATTACACAGTGTTATCAATTCCAAGGTCATAATTTTTCATGGCACAGATTCACTTGCATGTGTATGAATTGGCCTTAGTTCCTTCCTCTTCCCAGGGAGTATCATGCAATGTAAGATTTAAGATTTCCATCCAGCACAATCTTCAAACCTTGTCATGAGCTGGCTCCAGAGCAAGCTCATGCATGCTAGTTCCTCTTGCACTGTTGTCAACTAGTTGTTGAGAGATCTGTCTCACCTCTTATGTCCCTCTGTAAGATACTCACTGGTCTCTTTGTGGGCATGTGTAACATGGCTGGGCATTCTCTGCTGTCTCATGACAATGACATTTCTTAGGTTACTCAGCTGACCCTTTCCATGATTTCACTCATGTAGTCAATACCAAGAAATTCTTAGCTAGGTTTTAAGGCAACATCTGTCAAAAACATCTGAAGTTCTATAGATTCTACTAGTCTTCCTCCATGTTTCACAGGCATAAGCCACTCTCAGCATGACAATAGATGTATACAGGTAGAGTTTCATATAAATCTATCATGCTACATTTGTGCCTAGCAACTTTACCATTTTGTGTTACTGTTAGTCATGCATCGTGACTGTGTATGAGCAGTCCTATTTCTACAGTCTTCATAACTTTATTACATTGTATAATATTTTAAGTGATGAAAAGCAATTTCTAACTTAAAAAAGGGAAATGATACTGTCATTCAAGGAAGAATTGCTACAGAATCCTAAATTTGAGGATTGGTTTCAACAAGATAAAATTGATAATGAAGTTAGCTATTGTAAATATTGTAACATTATTCTGAGAAATGCAAATAAATTCATGCTAATGAAACACAAAACTTCTGTCAAACATAAAAAGTGCTTTGATGTGGCTAAATCTAGTGTTGACATTTCTCAATTTATAGTAGAGAAAGTCAGTGGAGAATGAATAAACAGCCAAAAGTAAACTGCTGATTGCTGGTTATTTTGTTGAATAGAACATTCCTTCTGTAAATGTTTATCATCTTCTGATAGCATATAATTCTGAACAGTAAGATCACTGAAAAATTGTCAATGAAAACAATAAAACTTTCATATGTCATTCGGGATGGAACAGTCTTTCAAAAAAAAAATAGTGTTACTGGATATCTGTACAACAAAAGTTTTCTATAATAATTGATGAAAGTATAGATATTTCATTACCCAAATTTTATGATATTCTTTGATCTGAATAATCATAATGTCATAGATATAATGTTAAAAATGAAACAGCTTTTAATATTTACATTGTTGTTTGTGTGGAAAAATATTCCTCCAGAAAATATTGGATTTGCAAGTAATAATTGTTCTTCTGTAATAGGGACCAAAAATGGGTTCTGGAAATTATTGAAAGATGATGTGCCTTTTGTTTTAATTGTAATATGTATCTGTTATTATCTTATTCTTCATACAACATATTGCAATCATA
The DNA here is from genome assembly GCF_001194135.2 of Octopus bimaculoides. Classification (NCBI taxonomy): domain Eukaryota; kingdom Metazoa; phylum Mollusca; class Cephalopoda; order Octopoda; family Octopodidae; genus Octopus; species Octopus bimaculoides. The sequence goes on along the minus strand of NC_068981.1, from coordinate 99,631,283 downwards.
TTTAATCATTTATCATTTTGTAAATGATTTAACATCTTGCTTTTTTTCACAGTAGCAGAAAACAATGAGAGTTCACACTTAGCCAAGAATTTGTGACAACTTTTCACAAAATACCTAAACATGTACAAAGGATGGCTTTTATCTCTGTAGTAACTGTTTACTACAGACATAAAACAGTTACTACAGAGATATTAGAACAATTTCATGCTTTACTTCTTTATTTCCAAACTGAGTCAAATGTTGACAAAGTTCATAATGCCAAGAGAACTTATGAGGCATTAAGCAATCACAGAATCAAGCAAATGTTACTTTTCTTTCAGTATATGCTATAGAAAGTGAATTCACTAGATGTTGAATTCCAATCTGAGCATTCTGGGTGACATTGTTTGTATTTAAGGATAGCATCAGAATACAAAGAGCTTTTGAGTTTCTTTATTGAAGATGAATTACAGTAAGACGTTAACTTATCAAAAATTGACCCAAGTGATGAAAGTAATTACGAAAACATTAATGATGTTTACTTTGAAGAAAAGCAACAGCACATTTAATTAATGAACTTTTTATTTATGAAATCAGTATTAGAAAGTTTAAAACTGATTCTCTGAAATTGCTAGTGGAACTTTATATTCAAAGAAAATGGTTTCTTTTCAGTGAAGGTAGAATTACTATTAAATTAAAGATATTATATCCAAAGGTAGTTTCTGATCCCAGTATATCTTCTGTGCTTATTTGTTTAGCTGTATATTTGTTGTCCAATAATACCAGAAAGCTGTCTGAATTATCTTGTTGATCAACGGAGAAGTTATTGTTTAACAGTAGACAATTTACTTATCTCAACAGAAAATAAAAGACGAAAGTTGGGCCTTATAATTCAAAATATAATTTATTATCCAATTTTATGACCAATTTAACTATCTTGTCACATTTGTCAGTATGTGCTGAAAGAATGCTCTTTCAAATGAATAGTGTTAAAACAAGAAACACTAACTTTTTAAAAGTAGGAACTATAAAAAATAGATTATTTGCAAAGTTATCTATTACTAGAAATGCTATAGAATGCACTAAGTTGGGTCCTGGAAAAAAATCAATCAAGGCCTTGAAAGGTTTTGTAAGCAAAACCTACTAGGAAAGAACAGAAAAAATAATGATTCATGTAGTCTTCCAAAAGGATATGGTGAGAGTCAGGAATGATTATTATTTTCTATATATAAAACAAAATAAAATATTGCTATATTTCTATTTAAACACAATATTTTTATAATCTAGTGGGTTTTTTCATTTGAGTTTGGTAATTTTTCTCAGCTTGACCTCGTGGGTTCCTGAAAATCTGGTCGGTAACTCTGCAACATTGTGGTACAATACACCATTATAGGTAACAACAGAAACACTGTAAAAGTGATGCATATTTCATTAGCTTACTGTGCTAAGTTCAGCTGGTTGTATGACTGAAAATGTTGTTTGATCCTAGAAGTGTCATATATAATTCCATGTGTAATATAGCAGTACTTTTTATGTGAAATCTTTAAATATGAGATTGAAAGAAATTTTAATTATTTTCATTAGAAAATAACTGTAAAACAATCAGATATTTGTAAATATCTGATAATGACAAATAAACAATGAAATGGAATTAAATCAATTATTTTTTTCTGTGGGGTAAATAACAGTACCAAATAGAATTAATTACACTGATCAAGAGATTTACCACTTAGCAAGTCAATCTCATTACTAAATAACTTCACTCACTTATTTTTGCTTCTATATTGAATCACAGTTCCTATTTATACATGCTACAACACACTACACACAAACTCACTGTACATTTTATCCTACCAATACACAGTACTAAAACTACTATCTCACCAATATACTGTACTACACTGTCCTATTTTGCCAAAACACTATATTCCAATCTACAAACAAATTGTATGCAACAACATACTATCCCATCAGCACACTGCCACAACATGCTACTTTACCAATTTGTTATGTACTACAATGTATTATTCCATCAACATACTGTCAGTATCGGATTTAGATGAAGAGAGGCCCAGGGTCATTCCACTTGTGAGGCCTCTTTCAATTCCCTACCCTCATGACTAGATGGTCAAAGATCACCTAGATTTTGAGGCCCAAGACTTCAGACTGCTAAGCCTATACATAAATCTGGCATACTATATAACAACACACTATATTCTACAACTTACTACCTCACCAACATATCATATACTACAATCACTACTCCAGCACATCATGTATTATACACTATATATACTACTAGCTGAGTATACCATCATTACTAAGCAATTTTCACAACAGAGTGCCTTTATTATTTTTTCTGTTTCATGTCAGACCATGTCTTCTCCAACGGGTAGACCCTTTGATCAGGACAGATTTCTGCATTGTTTGGGGCAGTTTATAATGTGTCAATAAACTAAGTTTTTGTTTTTCCATTTGGTGCATAGATGTTGTAGTGTGAATATATATGTTTAGAAATGCTGCATGTATCTTATTAGAAGAATTCTTACAGAGAAGAAGAATAAATTTAGGAACTATATATTTATTACATAAAATATATTTTATTCACTGGTTGTCGATGAAACATAATGAAAATGTAGAAACTAATTGAATGAAATAATCTATGCAAGAAAGTTCAAAAATGTAGAAATAACAGCTGAATAGTGGTTTTTAGTAATATGGCATAGAGAAATAGATAGACATAGCAATGACGTGAATGGCTTTGAGTCTAATCGATAAAGAAGCAAAGAGCAGGGCAAGCAAACTGTTTTTATTAATGGAATGCTAGACATTCTAGAAACTTCCAAGAGAAATGTGAAACTTATTGAATAATTAAGAATTACTTCTCATGAAATATAATCTTCCGAGAAACTTACTTAAGGGAGATTACTCTATAACACTTCTTGCAAGATTATATCATTCAACTATTTTAGCTAGACGACAAACTACTACAATGTAAAGATTTTTCTTAGCTCACTGCTGATGCTTTGAAGTCTTTCAGCTCTCTTGCCCTAATGAAATTCGTTACACAAACACACACACACATTCACACACTGTGAGTGATATACATGTACAGAGAGTAAGAGAGAGTGTAGAAAATATACACAAAGAGGGGAATGTTTACAGTGAGAAAAGCATAAATAAATGAGATAGACAAATACAGAAAGATATCTTTTTTTTGGTTGCTGTCACAGATTTCGAAATTTTAAAATCAAGTGAAAATTTTCAAATTTGGTTTATCAAAGTACTTTTTCACACTGAATCTGATTTTGTGATTTATTTATTCCAGAAAACTGTAAAGTTCAATAGTGCTTTTCATTTTTGTTTTTAAACTTTGTTAATCCAGGATATCCTCATGACTATTTCAAGTTATCACATTATATGTTCAATCCCACCTTAGGTAAGTGCCTTCTACTATAGTTTGAAGTCAGTCAACAACTTCTGAGTGAAATTTTCTGGACAGAAACTATGGAAACTCATTGGAAAATCCATTCTTAGTTTTTGGTAGGTGACTTTTAGGCAGTGCTGAACAATTGTCCAGTTTAACACCACAAGCTGGTTCAATAATGCCTTTAACTAAATCCAGTCTATGCAAGCATTTAGGCCTGGTCTTTGGTCTGGGGATCGCTGCTTCCCAGCTTTTGACTAAGCCATCAAACATGAAACAAAATTAAAGACACAATGACTCTGTAAACTTTGCACTTGAAATAGAGTGACACAGAAGCATTGCTCTAAGGATGCTAGCAATGTATTCCAAATGAATACCTTCACTTTGTTTATCTCAATAAATACATATACACATAAACATCTCTAAAGTAAAGAGACATATGCACAGGCACAGCTGTGTGGTAAGAAGCTTGTTTCCCAATCACATAGTTCCAGGTTCAGTCTCACTGTGTAGTACCTTAGGCAAGTATCTTCTACTATAACCTTGGACTAATCAAAGTGAGTGGATTTTGTAGATGGAAACTGAAAGAAGCTTGTCATATATATGTTTGTGTTTGTCACCCACCACCACTTGACAACCAAATGCTGGTGTGTTTACATCCCCATAATTTAGTGGTTCAGCAAAAGAGACAGATAGAATAAGTACTAGGCTTTAAAAAAATAAGTCCTGGTGTCAATTTGTCCAACTAAAAGCCTTCAAGGCAGTGCCCCAGCATGGCCACAATCAAATGATTGAAACAAGTAAAATATGAAAGATTATCAATTTTGAAAGATTTATTTCAAGAAACAAAATAATGCCATTTGATGCATTTAAACACCTAATCTCATATTTAGTAGACTTGCCTTGTGCAGTTTTTTTATGATTTAACACATTTTGACATGATACTGATGTATAGTGTCTGCACAGATAAAACGGTAAAATGAGGGGGTGTCTACTTCTGAGATGTATGTGTGTGTGGAAGGGTGGGGTGCACACGCATGCGAATGAATATGATTGTGTATTTGTGTATATTTAGATGCAGAATATCCAAATGAGTAAGATTTTGAGCCACATGTTTGCAGGGTTTAAGTTCAAATTGCTGCAATTATTTTGGAAATACAATGTGAAGCCCATTGCTGTACTGGGAAGATCATCTTACCTCACTTAGCTACTAAGAATTGACACAAAATCATCTGCAAACATTACTGGTAATAGATTTAGCTTCAGTTTACTTTGTGCCTTGAACCACAACTGAGTATGAACCATGAAAAATACCTTTAGGTTTTCACAGTTCATGTTCCATTTTAGATATATATATATGTTTTGATAATAAAAATCCAACTGGTATCTAGTGTCATTCCCACTTGTCTTCTCCTAAAGCCATTTGCCACATCTTCATGAATTTGAATCTATTATTGTATGAAGCATGTCAAACCTTGAACACTTCCAGTGGTGTGTTATATCTACTTCACTACTTGCATATTATAGGTACATCAACATACACATTGTTTTTCTATAAAGTCTTTGAAAACGGTGTAATGAAAGGACTTCTATGTATTTACTTCATTATCTGACTTTTGCAGTGGTTAAGGACATTACTGTCTTCAGTTTACAATAAATCACCTACTGATGATCTGACCATCACTAAGCAGTGCAAATACAAATACAATTAAGTTGAGGTTAATTGTCAGAAAAATCAGTAATATTAATAACTACTCATTCCAAAATATTCATCCAAATGAACTCTTTGCCATTTTTAGAATCAAGACTATGTCTGCAATTTTAAGTTTTAGGACAATATGGCTTCAATAAAAGCAAAATGATTACAACTAGAAATGTCGATCAAATGCTTTATTTGATCAGCTAACTTCATTTCATAGATTTGCTCCTAAATCAGCTAACTTAGACTATCTGGCATCAGTAATAATAATACTGTCTTAATTTATATCAAGTGGACTGGATTTGTTAAATAGTCTTTTCTACATGTTTCAAAGAACACATTCATTACCTTACAACTTGCTCAAAATAATCTCAAACATCTCTTACACATTTCCATATGTTTTCCCCATCCGATCAGCATTAATTTTGTGCTTCAGTGAATCTCCTAAATTAACTCAACTTCTAACCTCCATTAATCAGTTATTACCATTAGCTTAGTTATGTGGATGACATCTCAGAATAATTTCATTTTTCAGTAATTCTGTTATTCTGCACCAATAGATATGTACATTTTTTTTTTATTTATGTTTACTTAGCAATTTAATCACTAAATACTTCAGTAAGTTATGGTGAGTCTGTTCTTTGTATGAAAAGTCACAAAATTGAAATATGTCTGGAAGTATCTGTTATATTTGCCACAGATAAAACAGTATTAGTGATCAATTAATATTTTATGTTCACAGCAGACCTGATCTGAATTAGGCTTTCATTTTCTAAGCATTAAATATGCTTTCACTCTCTTAACTGTTAGCTTAGGCAGAGTCTAGCTGTCTGATAGCTAAATCTGACCTATGCATTTGAGTATGCATGAGTGTGTGCGTGCACACGTGTGTGTGTGTGCATGCACACGTGTGTGTGTGTGTGTGTAAGTAGTAATGTAATGTGTCTAGCACAATAGTTCATAAACCCTCTTGCTTACAGCTCACTGCCACTAGTGATCCCATATTGTAAAGTAGAAAGTGTTGGACTCCCCTGCCAGTGCATGATTCTTCCTCATCAAGACTCCTGTCAGGCTTCCCCTCTGTTACACAGTAATTATGTATTTCGTGGTCCCAGACTTATTTGACTGGGAATCCCAGAACAGCAATGGGCCTCACATTGTATTTCCAAAAGAGTAGATTTCCTGTGGCCTCTTTCACATGTGAAGAAATGTAAGTCATTTTGGGTCACCCTTAGCATTAGATATATCTCCTGGACAACAGGAATAATGACTGTTAAAAATGCACAACCCTATTCTCATTACAAAGCTTCTTTACACCTGTATCTTCACCAAACATGTGCATCATAGAACTTGGCTCTCTAACAAGTTGGACTATAATAGGGGTTTGAATGGGCTGGAAACCTCTTGTCTGAACTCTGTACATCAGCAGTTCAAGGTACTGGTTGTAGTAGCTGGGTTTTAGTGGGAGCTGCCTGTAGCAGACTTCTGCATGACTGAACAGCCCTGTCTAGGGACTGTTAGGGAAAGACCAAGGAGAGGTGACATAAAACCATCCACTCAACTGTATTCTTAGGGAGACACCTGTTAAGACACCTAGCAGCCATAAAAACAAAAGTAGCACGATATTTAAGATCATTGTGGAATTCAACAAGCCAACACAAGCATCAAACAGCTCGTAGTGTTTGAGGCACCAAAATGTGTATATTACTTGACTCAGTGAGTTCAGTTTGCTAGTTTCACTGAGTGCAGTGAGATTACCTGCCAAGGAGGTATAACAGTCATCAATCTTTGTTAAGATAGGTTCTCCTAATGAAGTTAATGTGGACTATACCTTTTTTTCTGAAAGGGCTACTCTGATGATGGACACCACCAACATGGCATTGGCTTTACTGTCAAAAACTGTTAGCTGTGTAAAGTGACAGAAACACCAATTAACATGAGTTATTAATGACCTACTAATCAGGGGACTTTAATGGAATGTTTTCAGCAAGTCAGATTGCCCAAATTTGTAAAACCCCTATACAAGTTCCACACTGGAATGATGGCCTGAGTTGTCATTGGAACATTGAAATTTGAGCCAGAGAAGGTTGCATTCTGGTTTCTATATTGTTTGATATTTTCCTCATTTGTGTGACCTTACTCCTATTCATGAGGATGAAAATAAAAGCTGGACTTACATGAAATTTTTAACTCAATAGGAATGTTTCCAACATCTAGAGGCTGCAGATCACCACCAAGCTACAGTGCAGCTGGTTACATAGGAATCCTATAGAAAAGCAGCACTTTAATATGTTCATTATATATCCGCGTCTATGCCTGAATGGTGTCAGCTCAGGCTGCTGGTGTTAGTTTGACAGAAGACTTCTTTGTTTGCCACTGCATCCTACAAAGAGATCAAAAGGACCTTACTCCCTTCAGAAACACTGGATGTCGAAGGGCTTGAGAACATTAAATAACTGACTGTATGAGATTAATGTCTCACATCAATACAGGAGAAAGAAAATATAGACTGCTTTGTAGGGGAGAAAATTACAATGGAGAATGAGACAGTTGTTTAGAAAGACCCTGTTACTGAGCCTTCCAAAGGCTACAAAGATCTTCTTGAGGTAGTTCAGAATCCCTTTGTCAGTGTGCAGTCATTGGAAATTATGCTCCCTAAGTATAAGAATTATAGGGTGAAAAATAGTTGCAGATGTTGTATAGAGAAAGTGGAGAGGTAAGATTGTAAGTACTGAGCTGTTTTCTGGATGTTAACTATTTATATTTATAAGCTATAACACCTGCTAAGATTATGGTTTGTGTGAGTGTGAACTTCCAAAGCACGGCCATTAGCATTATGTAGAAGTCCAGTTAAGCAGTTCAAAGACAAGCTGAAGACCATTTTGGAAAGGAGTGAAAGTAAATCAATCCTTCATTGTCAAAGTTTAAAAGGAGCTGGAAGCTACTGACTGAGATCCATCGTCAGCACGTAAATTAATACACAGGGTCCTAAAACCATCAGAACACATACCTTTGTAACAAATAGTCCCAAGATGTAACTGATAAAGATCCCAGAAAGTCATTAGAGCCATTGCAAAGGACTTTCAGGTTTCAGAATGCACTATCAGAAGAGTTGTGCATGAGGACATCTAGTATAAGTCATATGTAATGCAGAAAGGTCAGTTGGATACAACAAGAGAGAATTGTTCAATTCATGCAAAGTACTTGCTAAACAAATTAAAACACCAAGAGGCTACAATGCTTAGGCTTTTCTCTGATGAGAAAACTTTCAATCAGGACCAAAAAGTAAACCAAAGGATTGACAGATGGTTATGCAGAGACCAACAGTCATGCATACTAAGTTCCCAGTAACTGTGATGGTTCTGGGAATCATCAGCAACAAGGGAGGTTACATACCTCCTCACTTTCTTTTCACAGGGCTTAAGAGTTTATGCTTATGTCAACACAGAGGTGTTGGAGAAAGTTGTGAGGCCCTGGATAAACAGTGTATGGAACAGAAGACCGTACATCTTCCAACAAGACTCTACACTGTTCCATAAGTCTAAGACACCCCAAGCATGGCTGTGTGCCAATCACCATGATCATGTTCTCCCAGAGATATAGCCTCCTAGCTCACCAGACCTCAATCCACTGGACTATTACATATAGGGCATAGTCAAGAGAGAGATCAATCAACATCCCCATAACACCACACATTCTCTCAAGTTCGCTGTAACTAGCACTATGCCCAAAATTGATAAAGATGATTTGATTTGGGCATGTCAATGCTTCAGACCCTGTATTGAAGCAGCCATTGATGCTAACAGTGGATTCATTGAATAGATGTGATAAAAGGATTCTCAATATATTTTGTACCAATTTCTTTTCAAACACAGCTTTTCTTTGATGAGTTATACATCTTTTCTTAAATTCATACAAATGACTCACAAAAAACTAACACACCTTGTGTGTGCATGTGTGTGTGTGTGTGTGTTGAAACATGTTTTCACGGGTACATGTGTGTATATACGTATGAATGAATGTGTGTACATTTAAAAGAAACTTGAGAACAGAAGCTAAGAGTCTATTACATTGTTTATATTAGTGATTCAGGTATCTCAGACATAGTATTTATTCACTCTTTCTTTTAATCTGTGAGAAAACAAAAATAAACAGGAAGGATATTAAAACAGCGTGACAACATGACTTAGACAACCAAAAAATCTTCTATAAGCTTAAGAAGTCTGCTGGTGAATGTGACCTAGGCATTATAATAATCTGCACTAGACAATCAACATTTTTAAAATCATTAAAAATGGCCAAAGCTATCTTAGTGTTATTCAGCCTTTGTCAGCTGCTCAATAGCTAGCTATCTATTTGAAGCTATGATACTTTCACACTTTCAATTTGCATCTCCAGTCTGGAACCCCTCCATCTTACCCAGAATATTGATCTACTGGAGGCTGTATGGAGATGTGCAACAACACAAATGCCCTCCATCAGTCACCATAACTTGAACATTTTGCTTCGCTGGGCATTAACAGACTAAAACTTTAGTGTCTAGCAGATGACTTGGTAGGAGCCTGCAAGATTATCCATCTTTCCAGCAATTTTTTTTAATGCATTATTTTTACCACTTGTAAGATGGTGAGCTTGTAGAATTGTTACCATGCTGGACAAAATTCTTAGCAGCGTTTTGTCCATCTTTACATTCTGAGTTCAAAACTTTGCCTTTCATCTTTTCAAGGTCAATAAAATAAGTGCCAGTTGAGCACTGGAGTCAGTGTAATTGTCTATCCTCTTCCCACAAAATTTCAGACCTTGTGAATTTAGTAGAAAGGATTATTTCTACCACCTGTGGACATGCTAATAAAATTCAAAAAACACAAAAAAACACCTTACTACCTTGACTTTCAGAAATATTTTTTTTCTGTTCAGCATTATCAAACCACGAAGTGAATTTTCTGTGTTGGTTAGGATACTGTATCTTTCAAAAATTCAATCTCTCTTGAAATTCCTTAATTGTACTCCTGATGAACCTATGCACCCTTTCCTCTAGGGTTTTTTTACTGTTCACTTTTCTGTCTTGTGTTTTATCCAGAGCCCTATGCATGTACTTTTGACTTTCGTTTACTTGACTTATTGCTGCTTTCTTTCCCATCTTTTACTCTTTTTCAGTGAGTTCTCGTGCACCTGAGCACTGTTTATAATAAGCTATTGTTCTTATGCCAAAATTTTGAGAATTACCACTGAAATATTGAGGAAGTATATTTTGAAGAATTGCTTGCTTAGACTGAAAGTATTTCAGTGTTGGCATTTGAATTGAATCTCTTAAGCTGTTCTAAGAATTAAGAAAGTTAAACATTCATTTCAAAATGTTCTTAGAATCAAAATTCTCTTACCATTTGCTCCTTCCTCTTGAATCATTCAATAAATTGCAGAAATGAGATGGAAGGGAGTTTTAATGTGAATCATAGAGGAATATTTTATCCTAAATAAGAATTTATTATAACTACACTCCTTTATTATATTCAAAGCTTCCTGTCACTTTCAACTATAAATCTGACATTTCTACTGAAAATATTTTCAGATTTTTCCAGTTCTATTCCACAGTTCTAAAACCAATCTAATTCTACTTCTTAACAGAACTGATCCATTTATAATTCTTTTTTTTTTTTTTATGCAAAACATTTTTCCCTGTTCCTCTAAAACTCTTTGTCTTCCTGTGAATACTTCCTTTAATGTTCAAATGTTTCTTTAGTTTGTTTTTTTTTGTTTGTTATGTATGGATTTTTAAATGTCCATTTTTTAATTTATTTTGTTTCATTCATTTTTGAATATTTACATATTGTTCTCTTAATGCATTAGTGTGTTTGTTTTACTTCTAACTGAAACATATATTTACTATTCACCTATGAAAATCTCATTGAAATGTACTTATTTGTTTGAAATGACAGGAACATAAAACATTAACTATTTTAATTCCAGTAAAGCCTCCCAACCAGTAAGCTTGTATGGTTGTATAATAGCATTAAATGTTTTACTGCCATACCACCAATAAAATCTGTCTGAACTATGTAGTTAAATACCAGAAAGTCATAAATGTAATAATGTTGCACTAATTATATTTTAGCTCAGTCACAAATACATCTTTTCTGTCTTTCATTTCCTTTAATTTTTTTTCTTTCCAGTCTGATTTGGCCTCTTTGTTACCACTTGACTTATTTTATTTGCTGCCCCATGTCAACTTTAACAGCTGGCTGCGCCTGCCAAGAATGATGAAGGTAGAAGTCAATTCTTTATTATTTTTTTTATCTCTCCATCTAATAATTTAAAGATGAGTCTCAACTGAACAAATTGATAGACTATAATCCTACCACTTGAGAAACTCTGCAGGGGAAAACAGTTGTTTCTCTGTGCCCAGGACAAAGACAACACTTGATGGCTCTCAACTTACTCTATTGTCCAGTGTGTACCATGAGAATGTATAGTTTATTGTTATACGCTGCAATATGAATAGGATAATGAGTAAGTAAATGAATGATATTTCATTTAGTTTCAGAATGAAATACAAATCTTCCTGTCTGGTGTCAGACCTGCAATAGGTTGGCATCTCCTTTCCAGAATTAATAATGTTTAGCAACCATTCAAAAATGTAATAAGCTCCAGCACAGTGCTAAAGGACAATGAATAGAATGGAATAAAACAATTATATTTCAAAGAATATTTTAGCTTCAGGTATGGCTGTGTGGTTAAGAAGCTTGCATTGCAACCACATGGTTTTGGGTTCAGTACCACTGTGCAGCACATTGAGTAAATGTTTTTTGCTATTGTCCTAGATCAACCAATGCTTTGTGAGTGGATTTGTTAGATGGAAACTATGTAGAAACCTCTTGTATATTTATTCTTTTACTTGTTTCAGTCATTAGACTGGCCATACTGGAGCACCGCCATCAAGAATTTTAGTCAATCAAATCAACCCCAGTACTTTTTTAGCCTGATACTTAATTTATCAGTCTCTTTTGCTATACTGCTAAGTTACAGGTGACATAAACTCACCAACACCAGTTGTCAAGTGGTGGAGGGGGACAAACACAGACAGAAAGACACACACACACACACACACATACACATACATGCACACACAATGGGCCCTTTCAGTTTCTGTCTACCAAATCCACTCAAAAGGCTTTGATTGGCCTCAGGCTTGAGTAGAAGACACTTGCACAAGATGCCATGCAGTGGGACTGAACCCAGAACCATCTGGTTGGGAAGTAAACTTCTTACTAGACTGCCATACCTGTATATGTGTGTGTGTGTGTGTGTGTGTGTGTGTGTGTGTGTGTGTGTGTGTGTGTGAATTGTTGTATTTCGGGATGGTCTTTTTTTTTTTTGGCCAAATAGACACACGCACTATATATTTGTTCTTCACTTGTTTATTACTGTTCTTGTTGTAACTCATGTCCATTGTCCAGGAATTTTTCCTCACACATCTGTGGCCTATTCAGTGACACTTTTTATCCTCATGTGTGCTCTTGCTCCACTTATTTCATTCTGCTCTTCTATGTTGTTGGCATTCAGTCGCTTACGACATCGAGGGTTTCAGTTGATCCGATCAACGGAACAGCTTGCTCATGAAATTAACATGCAAGTGGCTGAGCACTCCACACACACGTGTACTCTTAACGTAGTTCTCGGGGATATTCAGCATGACACAGTGTGACAAGGCTGACCCTTTGAATTACAGGCACAACAGAAACAGGAAGAAAGAGTGAGAGAAAGTTGTGGTGAAGGATTACAACAGGGATCGCCACCATCCCCTGCCGGAGCCTCATGGAGCTTTTGGGTGTTTTCGCTCAATAAACACTCACAATGCCCAGTCTGGGAATCGAAACCGCGATCCTATGACTGCGAATCCGTTGCCCTAACCACTGGGCCATTGCGCCTCCACACTCTTCTATGATGTATATCCTTATGTGCACATGCATTTGCATCCTTGTTTGTGTGTGTATGTGTGTGTATTTGTGTGTGTGTGTGTGTGTGTGTGTGTGTGTGTGTCATTGTTCTTAGTAGCAATATGACCTTACCTTCAGCCCCAGCCTTTCCCTCTGTTGTGGATGCTGCTGTCCTAGGACCCAAAAATTTGGTATAGTTCCTGTATCTCTCTGTGTTTATGTGTTTGTCCATGTACTGCCATTGTGGTAGTTGTTATTGCCATCATTGTCACTGCTGCTGTCATTAGTCATGTTGTCGATACTGTTGAAGCCATCTGTGAAGTTATTGTGTATGTGTTTGTGTGTGTATATGAGTTTGCTTCTTATGTTGTTTGTATCCTTTTTTTTTTTATCTCTATTTCTTATATTTATCACAGGTATGTGACAAATATATTTTTTCTTTTTTTTTATCTATCTCTATAATATGTGTATCACAGGTATGTGCATATATGTCTCTTGTATGTGGATTACCTTGTTTGTACCTGTGTTTTATTTATGATAATTTTTTTCCCTCTCTCTTCTCCTCCCTTCTGTCTTTACTCATGTGGTGTGGTATGGTGGTGGGTGTTATTTTTCCATTCATGCTTTCTACTGAGGCTCGGTCTGTCTACTGCTATGTGTGTAGCCTCTGTGGTCTGTGTAAGTGTTGTGTCAGTTCTAGGACAGCAGCAGTGACACCTTTTCCTTCCATCCTTCTCAGAGCTATAATATAAAGTACAAGTCAAGTACTTGAGTCATCTAAATATTACTGTGACACAGTGAAGCTGTGTAGTCTAGTGGTTAGGGTATTCAACTCACAGTCATAAGGTCATGAGTTTGACTCCCAGTGGCACATTGTGTCCTTGAGCAAGACACTTTATTTCACATTGCTCCAGTTGGTAAAAATGAGTAGTACCTGTATTTCAAGGGCCTGCCTTGTCACATCTTGTGTCATGCTGAATCTCTCTGAGAACTACATTAAGGGTACACATGTCTGTGGAATGCTCAGCTACTTGAATGTTAATTTCATGAGCAGGCTGTTCTGTTGATCAAATGAAGTGGAGTGCCAATTTATCCTATCCTGTGACACATACTAGATTCAAGGTCTATGTAGGTCTAAGAAATTAAAAGGAATATCCAGTTGGTTTCTTTTAGATTTGGTAAAACGCCCTTTATTTATATTTAAACAAAGAAATGGTTGTTCTAATGTTCATGCCTTTCCCTATTATAAAATAGGATTCATATCAAGCCAAAAAGTGAGCCTCAATAGTCATTTAATCAACTTGAAATAACAGCCAAATCTCCCTACCATCTTACCCTATCTTCTTAAGAATCCTGCCCTACCATCTCAGAAAAATAGTAAGGACACACTGTTAATATATTCCTTAGCAAGTTGGGCAAAATGCTTAGCAGCATTTCATCTGTCTTTGTGTTCTGAGTTCAAATTCCACCAAGGTTGACTTTGCCTTTTATACTCTCAGGATCAATAGAATAAGTACCAGTTGAGTACTGGGGTTGATGTAATCAACTTAACCCTTTCCCCGAAATTGCTGGCCTGATGCCAAAATTTGAAACCAATATGTTCCTAGGTATACAGAAAATGAGGTGGTCATGGTTGGAGTACTTTTCAGCATAAGTCTGTTTGGGTGAAGATGACTTAGAACTAACAACATCGTAAATTATAGTAAATAATTGACAAATATATAAAATCACATACACACACATGGATGGATGGATGGATGGAAGGATAGATGGATGGGTGGGTGGATGGATGGATCGATTGATTGATTGATCGAACGAACTGCTCCATTAAAATATATATACAATGTTTTTTTCAAAATATTGCATATTACCGGAACTGCCCACTCATATGTATATTTTCATCTCTAGTGACCTTTTCCTGAAAGCACGCTCCTTAAACATTAAGGAGATGAGACATTTAAGGAGATGAGACATTTTCTGAATCTCAATTACAAATTATGGATTCTTTACTAGATTCAGATTCATTTCACTATCACATAAACAACATCCTCCAAAATCATCCACCTCTAATAACAGTATGCACTGCTCTGAGAGGAGTCAAAAACTTTAAACACCTGGGCTTATAAGTAATCTCATCTGAGTAATACCTAAAAGTGAGTAAGGCACTTACAAGTAATGCTCTGAACTGCATGGTCAGTGTGTGGAATTCTAGCCTCTGCTGAAATATCAAGATCAGCTTCTATGTGGCTGGGAATGCTAGATCTTGAAGCATACCTTGCAAAAATATCTAAATACATGCTTTACTTATCATCAAATAGAATAACCTTAGCAGATAAAATAACCTTAACATCAAATAGAATAACCTTAGCAGCAAGCATCTGTATTGGGGCTTATCAGTGTTGAGTAGGAAAATAGCTGTCAGAAGAATGAAGTTGGCTGGTCACTACCAGAAACACTGGGAGCTCCCAGTCATCAAGCTGGTATTATGGGTATTGAAGGAAAAGGCCTTATCAACATACTTCGATATAAAAAAGAATGATACAGAAGCATAAATTACTGGCAAGTTAGCAAGATGTATGGAAGAAGCAACCCCTGGAGAATTTGACTGAAGGTATCCTAAAAATGATAATTATATAAATTAAAAGGGTTGTCATGGCTACAATAAATAGCTTCATATGAGTATTCTTTAAATAATACAATTGACTGCTTTTGGGTTCTTTTTTTGACCCATGAAAAGATTTGGTTTCAACACTACAAACTCAACAAAACCTTGCTAATTATACAACTCACCAATTAGAGTAATAAACTGTATTTCACCAAAGTACTAACATTGAAAGTTAATGATGATAATGGAGCATTAACTGATGGCACACTATCACTTCGCTATTTTTCCCATAGAATTCTTACACCTTATTTGAAATAATCCCCCTGACTTATTCAATTAAACAGCAAACCATATTAAAAAATATTAATAGTTATCACCAACCCAACATGGCAGTCCAAAAAATAGGACGAATGCTGCCGTTGATTAGCTCCAAGAGGCTATCGCCTCTAGCTAGCTATGTGACACACGAACCTGTGTCCATTATAACCTTCGAACAGTAGACGGTCAGTAGCGACGCCTGCTGGGTTCGGCTGCTCTATAATGATAAAGGGCAAGCACCCTGAAACTAGTCTGTAGATGCCAGACTAGCAAGGGGAAGTGGCTGACCTCCCCTGTTCGAAGGGGTTATAAAAGACACAGGTTCGTGTGTCACATAGCTACCTAGAGACGATGGCCTCTTGGAGCTAATCAATGGCAGCATTCGTCCTATTTTTGGGACTGCCATGTTGGCTTGGCGATAACTATTAATATCCAGTACCGCTGCCGTAGTCTCCTTTAGAGAGACTTAGAAATATTAATATCATATTTAAAAAAAATACCATGTACTTGATTATGAAACACATCATCATCATCATCATTATTTGACATCTGTTTTTCATGATGGCATGAGTTTGACAGGAGTTGGTAAGCCAGAAGACTGTACAGGCTTCACTGTCTATTTTGGCATGATAGTTTTTACAGCTGGATGCTTATCCTAATGTCAACCACCTTACAGAGTGGACTGAGTTCTTTTTACAAGGCACCATTGGCTCTTGCACTTAATAGTTGCCATGCTCATAACTCTATTGTTTTATGATCACAATCTCTGCTTCTTTGCTCTAAATTATGTTCACTTAACCAATTGTAGCTAAATTTATGTCATCCACACAACTATAGTGTAATGTCCATTCCAAGAACCAATATTAAACAATCTGTCTTTTTCAGAGGTGCCTCCCTAAACTCATATTCATTCAATCCATTTCCACCTGCCCACCACATATTAACTTACAATTTAAACTAATCATTAAATACATTTGTAACAGTTAACTATCCCGCAACTCTTTGGCTATCAGAGCTACTATGGTGCCATGCCTTCTGCTCTTCTTCCCTTGGTTAGCAAATAACAAAAAACAAAATCGTAAAATTAGAAAATATATTTTATTTCAGTTTAAATTCAACAGAATAGGATTCATACATATGTATGATAGCACTGTAAAATATTGATTTCAAATTTTGGCACAAAGCCAGCAATTTGGAGGAAGTGACTAGTCAATTACATCAATTCCAGTACTTGACTGGTACTTATTTATCAACCCCATAAGGATGAAAGCTAAAGTTAGCCTCAGTGGTATTTGAATTCAGAATGTAAAGACAGATGAAATGCCACTAAGCATTTTCCCAACATGCTAATGGTTCTGCCTGCTCGACACCTTACCTTATAGCACTGTAAAATATTGAGATAAAGTAGAAATATGGAACACACTAAGTATTTATTAGGGAGTTTAAGTCTGTTTTAGTTTTCAAATTAAATTGATCAGACATCTTGTTAAAGATTAATGTTAGTATACACAGCTCAGTTGCATGTCTGTTAGTTAGTTTTAAAATGATACATGTAGTTGTTGTTTAGTTTGAGAGTAGACATAATTGAACAAATCTATAACACTGTGTAACACGATTTTTATCCTTGGGTAGCAACTGGTATTTCCTATTTGCTTATCCATAGAAAGTATGAAAAATGGTGAATATTTCCTTCAAACTTTACTTTTGTTACATTTATTAAACTCTAAAGAATCCCTCTCAACACATGGCTATGATGCTCCTCAACTACTCCTGCTTTTGATCAGAGATACACTTATTGTCAGCCACTAAGAGACATGTTCATGCTCAGGAATGAGGTCAAGCAACTGACAAGCAAACCTATGGTATTGAGCAGAATATTTGCTATAACGATATTTCTGCTTCAGCAACTCCACTCTGAATCTGTCTGAAATGTAATGGAAAATAGGTCAGTTTCAAAAAATTAATGTCCAAATCACAAAAGCAAAGTTTGAAGGGAATAGTAGTCATTTCCTTTGATTTCTAGAGAGAAGGAAATAGGAAATAGCACTTATTGACCAAAGACAAAAAGAAATAAAAAAATTTGTTACACAGGTATTTTTGTCATGAACATTCCATTATTTTGGTGTTACATAGGATTATGTAAGTTAATGAGCCCTATTATTACATGTGTTAGGATATGATTTGAGAGAAATCTAACTGTTAATTTGAGAAGATAGAATGTCTCTGTAGACACTCCTTCATTTATTCAAGTTGTCTGTTGAAGTAACCGCTCACTAACCAAAGTGAGAAAAAGCAAACAGTTACTAACCTATCACCATGTTAAAGAACAACGTTAGTCTATACTGATCTAGCATCTTTTCAAAAGCAATCATTATGAATATTAGATTGTTACTTGTTTGATAAAGAACAATGTTGGTAAACATCGGTTAGTTCCTGGTGTGTTGACTTGTCAAAGAAAACTGTTTGTGTAAGGTCTTGTTACTGGTCATATATTGTGCTCTGTCATATTGTCAAGGAGAAATATTGGTGCACAGGGGTCAGTTACTGATGTCATTTTATCAAAGTGCAATATCAGTATTTATTTGTCAGTTATTGGTTTGTAATTTTCTAAACAAATCAGAAAACCAGATGGTGAATGTCTCATAAACATAAAACTGTTTGCCTTACCTAACTTTAGTAAGTGGACAGTTACTTCAACAGAAACAATTTGAACTAATGTGGGAGCATCTATGTAATCATTTGATATTCTACAATTAGCAGCTGAATCTCCCTTAAATCACACCTTCATCATCATTCAACATCCACTTTCCATGCTGGCATAGTTTGACAGGATCTGGCAAGCTGCAAGGCTTCATCAAGATTCAGTATCAGCTTTGGCATGATTTCTACAGCTGGATGCCCTTCCTAATGTTAATAAGTTTACAGAGTGTACTGGGTGCTTTTTCATGCCACCAGCACTAGTGTAGTTTCCAAGTAATTTGCAAGATAGAAGGACAGGAAGAGGAAAAGGAGAAAAGCTTCCAGT
The DNA here is from genome assembly GCF_001194135.2 of Octopus bimaculoides. Taxonomy (NCBI): domain Eukaryota; kingdom Metazoa; phylum Mollusca; class Cephalopoda; order Octopoda; family Octopodidae; genus Octopus; species Octopus bimaculoides. Next base: position 99,612,296 of record NC_068981.1, on the reverse strand, counting down.
GTTAAATGGGGAGTATTTGAGAAGGGAAAGTGGCTTTATGCTGGGTGTTGTAAGATAGAGGGATAAGCACGGGCTTCTTCCTATAGAGGAGATACATGGCTACCCCTATTATATATAGATGTGGGTGGAAATAATTCCAAAATAATTATACCACACTCTGACATCTTATATAAGATGTTAGAGTAAGACCACAGACCAATAATTCACCAATATACACTAACATTGCTTTTTAATAAGTTGACATCAGTAAATGAATAGTAGCTGGATGTCAGACATGAAATTGACCTGTGTATACTAATATTTACCTTTAACAAAGTGATACAAGTATGCACTAACAGCATTTTGTAATAAAATAGCAAACCAGTAACTCACCTCTACATACTAACATTTTTCATTGATGAGTTGACAACCGTCAATTAGTCAATATGCACTACTGTTGCTTTTCCATCAAGATGACAGAACAGTAACTGAGTAGTATGCACTGACATTGCTCTCTGATAACACATTACCAGTAACTGAGCAGTATACACTATTGTATATTCCTAGAGAGGATGAGAAATGAGTAACTGAATATTACACTAACAAGTACATTTCTCCATGAACCTTCAATGCAGACAGTTAATCAACAAGAATAGTGGTTCTCAACCCTTGGAGGTCCATGGAAGATTTTGTTGTTAAAATTTATGCACTATAAATTGGTTATACTTCTACAATACACAAAATTTTTTTTTAATTCTTTTTTTAATCAGTTCTTAATAATATTTAATTATAAAAATATAATATGACTTTTTAAACAAAAAAAAAACGGCTAGGAGGGTACATCTGAGTAAAATAGGAATCAAAGGAGTCCAAGGGTAAAAAAAAAATGGTTGGGAAACACAGAACTAGAACTAGCAAGCAAAATCACACTAAAAGTAGAACATGCTGTGTGCTGTTTTCAGAGGTATTCAGTGTCAGGAAAAAAAAGACAAGTGGTGGCAGCTTGATAATATTCAATCAAAACTGACTTAAAGCATAACAACAAAGATTAAAGCTCAGAATAAATGTTTCAATGATGAATTTTCATGTCAATAAAGTTGGAAATAAATATTTGTGTGTGTGCATGCATAGTGGAACCCTCCAATAAAAACAGCAACTCCGTACAAACATAACAGACCTGATATTGTTTTGTGGGATAAGGAACAAAAGTCATGCACTGTTGTAGAGGTCAGTTGCCCAGTAGATGTGAATATACAGTCAAAAGTCCAAGAAAAACAGAATATTTATGGCGAATTAATGCAAAACTTTCAGCTCTTGTACCCTGACTATAAATTCTCATTTGCACCTATCATCATATGTGCACTTGGCTGCATACCAACAAATATACACAAAAACTCAGAAATACTAGGGTTTCTTTTTCTTTTTAAAAAAAGGACAAAAGAAACTGACACGGATTCTCCAAATCCAATCTATTACTGGCAGAGTGAAGGTTTGTAAGATATTCCAAAGATTCTCCATCTGAGATTAGTTAGGTAAATAGATGCACACACATCTGCGAGCTGGCAGAGACATTAGCACACCAGGCGAAATGCTTAGCGGTATTTCGTCTGCCGCCACATTCTGAGTTCAAATTCCGCCGGGGTCAACTTTGCCTTTCATCCTTTCGGAGTTGATAAATTAAGTACCAGTTGCGCACTGGGGCCGATATAATCGACTTAATCCGTTTGTCTGTCCTTGTTTGTACCCTCTATGTTTAGCCCCTTGTGGGCAATAAAGAAATAAGATGCACACACATGGGTGTATGCACTGAGAGCTCGAACAAACACACCAACTCACCCCCTCAACCACATATTTACAAATACCAGAAAGTCTCTTAACTTCAAAGGTGTTATTGCTTTGTTAGCAACCAGCTTGAACTCTCTTGAAAAGAACTGCAATAAAGCTCAAAGAAAAACATACATACATACATACATACATACACACACACACAGAGAAATCCATACATACATACATAAATGCATGTGTGCAGGCATACATATGTAATCATGTACGTGTATTCACATGTAATATGCACATATCGGGTGGTTCCTCTAGTAACGTGTACCTGCAGTTAAGAGACATGTGTTTATCATTACCTTCACCTTCATCATTATTGTTATTATCCATTCTATTCCCATTGTATCAGTCACTAGTGAGTCTCAAAATCTGTAACTCTCAACACTATGACACCCTCTCATCCATTAGTTGCTATCCATTTCCTGTGAGGTCAACTCTGCCACAGAATTGTGATAGCATACGATATTCCATCTGTTCGAACTCCACTTCATAATCATGATCATGATGATGATCATCATCATCATAATAACATGAACGCTAACAATTACATATCAAATCCCAAACTTAAATATTGGCTTTAAATGTAAAGGGAAACAACTCTTAGCTATGTGTTACCTAAAATAGCCTTAATGTTTAAAAAAACGTTAATATACATATATGCTTTTATTTAGAAAGAGAGAAGGAAATAGACAGTGCCTGACAAACATACACACACACACACTTGTGTGTGTGTGTGTGCGTGTGTGTATATATATATATATATATATGCATATGCTTGTGTGTGTATGTGTATATATATTTGCATATTTATGCATATGTAACAGATGTGATAATGAAACAATGTTGTTTCTAACCTTCATAATGTCTGATTAAATTTCTATTGATTTCTTCAGATTCTAACATTTTGGGAATTCTACGAGCGTTGTGATCAAGCAGCTCGGTCAGCACATGCTGTGAGGTAAGTTCTCCTATCCCAAATGTGTGTGTGTGTGTGTGTGTACTTCTCAACCATGTAGTCTTGAGTTCAGTCCCACTGCATGACATCTTCAGCAAGTGTCAAGGATCTTCTACAACGCTGGGCAAACCAAAGCCATGTCAGTACATTTGGTAGATAAGAAACTGAAAGAAGTCTGTTGTGTATATTAAATTAAATGATGATGATATATATATATATATATATATATATATATATATAAAAGAAGTTTGAAAATGCCAATACATAAAAAATGAATTTTAATTAAAAAATTTTGTCAGAGATATTTTTAACATGTTTCGGTTCTTGTAAAAACGAACCTTATCAAAAATACATATTTAAAAAAATGAAATTAAATGAAGAATTCATAATTGTTCCTTACTGGTGTCAATAGTCCACGTTGGGGCATTTTTGGGGGGTTGTAATAGTAGTAGTGACCGTGTTGGTAATGGTAAATGGCAGTGGCCTCTGTCCGTGTCAATAGCAGTAGTTGATTGGTTGTAGTGGTGATATATATATACACACACACACACACATACATGTGTGTGTATAATGCATATGCTTGAGTATACCCTTGTCTAGAAATCTTGTAATGATTGTAAATGAGTATCATTGTCATACATGTGAAATAATTCATTTCTAGTCTTCTGTAAAAACGCCTGGCCTTGGGAAATTTTACCTTGCTTGGGAACAGGTAAGGGTTGGTGAGAAGAAAAATGGACCTTAAATGAGGATGATGATGATGACAGTAATGTAGTACATATATGCACTAACCAACACAGTAGCTAACTGAAACCTGTAGCTAGATGATGAAGTACACTGCCATCACTAATACTTCAAGCATTTTTGTTTAAGTTATTTTCATTCATTTTGTGAAAGTCTAGCAAATCGAACTAGTTGAAGAATAGACACCACTGTTGCAGTCACAAATACCTAGAAATTGAACTTGAATCACTGTACATAAACAATCAGACAACATGAATGCAATTTGCTCAAATATTTGTGATGTCATCGGAACACTAACCATCTAGACTTCTGGTGCTTTTTCTGACAAGAGCATATTATATATTTAGGGTATTTTAGCCACGAACCTACAGAAGCAAAGAGTAAACAAACAGACCAAACTAGAGCAAGAGTCCATGAGACAGTAGCAGCACACGCCTGACCATAGCACCAATGGAAAACAACTATTTCATTGTGGCAGGACACAACCTAACCAGCTAACTCCAAGAAACACATTATGGTGACTACTGTTAAACCTGATCCATCATCTCATATTAAATTCAGACTATCTTACTTGCTGTAAACATATTTTGTCATTTATAGCAGCAACAACATTTAGTTGTTAACAGGAAGGAAAAATATTTTTGCATTTAAAATCTCAACAGAATGTGCGTTCATTCAATTGTCATCAGCTTGGTATCAAACTGTTACCCTGTTGACCCACGCACAGAAACTTCTTATCATTACATTGGTAATTGTGAAGAAAAGACAGTATGCAACCTAAACTTCAAATGGGTCAAAGATCTGAATATCTACTAGTAGTCCACCTTAAATATATATAAGTTTATATATGTATGTACACTAGGCATGGCTGTATGATTAAGAAGTTTGCTTCCCAACCACATGGCTTCAGGTTCTGTCCTACTGCATGGCATCTTGGCCTCTATAGCTCCAGGCTGACCAAAGCATTTTGAAGAGATTTGGTAGAGAGGAAACAGAAAGAAGCCTATCATTTGTGTGTGTGTGCATGCATACATGTGTGAGAGAAAGAGAAAGAAAGAGCAAGTGTATGAGTATTTCCTTATCCTAGCTTTGCATTATATTTGTAAATGAGTATCTCTGTCATACAAGCAGTGTTCATTGTTTCCAATCTTCTTTGTAAATGGGTCTGGCTATGGGAAAATATTAACTTAGAGAAACAGGTGAGAGAAAACATCTGCCTCAACAAATTCCATTCATCTCATGCAGTCATGCAAATGAGAATGTTAAAATGATGGTGAAACAAAATAGAGAAATAGAACTCAATACATAAGAGTATATATATATATTTATATATATAGGCAAATCGAAAATAAAGACAAAAGCAACAAAAGTTGAATGTATTAATTTAACACTGAGTTTAAGATGGAAAAATGTTGGAATGTGTGACATCTTGAGCATGGCTCTTCATCAGAAAAAGACAAGATGATAGGTCTGGAGAGAAGGAAAAGAATAGTCCAAGAAAAGCACTTGTGTGGCTACATGGCTGAATTGACCTGAAGTGTTTATATATTCTTTTATTCTTTTACTTGTTTCAGTCATTTGACTGTGGCCATGTTGGAGCAGCACCTTGAAGGATTTTTGTTGAACATTTCAACCCTAGGACTTATTATTCTTAAGCCTAGTACTTATCAGTCTCTTTTGCCAAACCACTAAATAACGGGATGTAAACACACCAACACCGGTTGTCAAGTGGTGATGGGGCAACAAACACAGACACAAAGACACACACACACAAATATATACATATGACAGGTTTCTTTCAGTTTCTGTCTACCAAATTCACCCACAATGCTTTGGTTGGCCTGAAGCTATAGTAGAAGACAGGTGCCACACAGTGGGACTGAACCCAGAACCATGTGGTTGAGAAGCAAGCTTCTTACCACACAGCCACGCCTGCACCTATATATTTACATATATAAATCAGCTGTAATATTACATCAAGTTTGATATTTACTGTGCATGAAACTATTGACTCTTGGGTCAGTTGTGTAAGTTTACAGCCAATTTAAATATGCATACATAATATATTCATTATGTGTACATGTGCATACATGTATGTATATATTTATATAGAGGAATAGACACAACACACAAAGTATCACTCTCTTTAACTTCCCATCAATAGTAAACCTATGGTAGTTTTTGGAACAAAATAACTGTATCAACTTCTTATCATCATCATCACCACCACCTTACCATCACCATCATTGTTTTCATCTGCAATTCATTATCTCTCTCATGAGTATTGAACACATATCACATCATGAGTAAATGCTTGACTTACAAAAGCAGTTAGACACTAGAGGTATTAGTGTATATGTGTAAGTATATGCATGCAGGTGTAAATGGTTGATAGTTGTAATAGAGACATTAGTCTCTCTCTATCACCTTTCAACATAATTATATATGAAGAAACAGTAGAACAATTAACAACATAATAAAAATAAGTTTTATTTTTGATGATGCTTGGTTTTATAAATCCTGTGTCACTCAGCTTAGCAGCCGCTGATTAATTTGTAATCGGTATTGGAAGATTAAGAGCTTCCTTGATGCATGCCAGAGGAGCAAATAGCTATCATATCGATAGCATCGTGGTGAAGAGTGCTTCGTTGAGGAGCGAGGTGTTGTCACGTCGAAGGTCTCTCGCTCAACTGACTTAAAAAGTGAAACAAACTCTTTAAGTACTAGATTTACTATGCATGCGCACTCGAGGGGCTTCCGGTGGTGAAGTCCCTTGCGCATGCACAGATAGTACTTCCTCAATGGCAGCTATAATTTCACACCACTACACAGGCCTATGTGTGCTGGAGAGTAGACAATATTTGTAGAAACCTGGAATACAAACTAGTGTCACACGGCTGCAATCCAATGATTGAAACTAGTAAAAGTGTAAACATCAAAATTTTTCGAAAAGCATCCCACTCATGTTAACATAAAAATATCAATAATTTCCAGACTTTTAACTTGTGACATAATCGATTATATGAGATGTTAGTGTGGCAGTCATGGAATGTTGTATACAATTTGCTGTCAAGTTTGTTTTTACTTATCCTTATCTATACTAGTCAATGTGTTTGGAAAAAAAAAGTGTTAAAGACATTATAGAGAAAAAAATTGTTGATCAAACTCTTTTTTTTTTTTCTTTCTGTTACATATGAAGAAAACTGTTTTCAATTTTCTGTTTTCAGAATTATCAAAACGATGACTTACATGTTATTCCTTATTCACATTGAAACTTGTGGTTACTATGCAGTGTCTGATTATGAAGGAATTGGTAGCAACCAATGGGTTTACAATGGCACTGGAAATGCGTGAGTTGATAAAACCTTTTCTTCTTTCTCAGATATGTCTACTATTATTTTGTTATACTTTTTATTATCTATTATTGAAGTTGCCACAAAGCTAGTGAAATGGTGGTAGAGTAGATTAGACAAATACCTTTGCTTATTTAGTAGTCGTCTTCTCTATTTTAAGAGTTCAGACTGTACTAACTGTTGGCATATTTAATTTTAGTTTCCTTTATATTGAGAGTTCAAATCTTACTGACAACTGGCTTGCTTTTCACCATTTTTGGTGAGCAAAATACATGCCAATCATATCCTGGAGATTATGTCAATTAAATATTTTCCTCTCCTACAAACGTGTGGCTCTGTATCACCATAAGAAAATATTATTAATATTACCTGGATCTTTGGATTTATTTCTGCATTGTTCCTTGCAATAATATACAGTAATCCTCTCTAGGCTTTTTTTTGTTTGGTCGTTCATTAGAGATTTTCTTGCCTCTGGTTAGGTTTCATAATTCATATAACAAATTGAAAATGCAAGTGTGTTGATAGAAAATCTCTATCATCACTGGGGTGACTCTAGAATAGACTTGGTTCATGATAGTGTTTGAAGCGATGATCTGTTGATATCTTTATTGCACTACTTTATACAAGAGTCATTTTTTTACTTCCAGTAATGTATATGTTTATGTATGTGTGTGTGTATACACACATATAGAAATAGATATTTATATGTGTGTGTGTTGGTATGTATTCCATTAAATTACTACTACTTTACTGAATTCCATTTTGTCTTTTCCAGCTACATTAGGTGTTTCTATTTGGCTACCAAAACAGCGACTTCTATTGGTAACAACCCAAAACCCACCAATGAGCTAGAATTTGTATTCATGACATTCTATTGGCTGTCAGGGGTTTTTGTTTTTGCTCTTCTTGTTGGTCAGGTAAATGTTTTTCTTGTTTCTCTTTTCCCTTCTTCAAGGAATTTTATATGTATCTGAACTCTGATATTCTTAACTAGCTGAACATAAACAACTAAAAACTGCATCCAAGTAACTTGTTAGTGGTTTGCATTGGTAAAAGTTGCACAATGAAGTTTATATGCCATGGAGGGAAGCAGATTATGACATTGCAGGTGTGTGTTTTCTCCAGGAAGTATATTGTTTACTTAAAATATTAAATTCCCTCCTGTAGGCCTCGAGAAGATAACAGGAACCCACTCCAGTATTTCTTTCCCAAAAAGTGCTTTTTATAGAGTCACCAAAAACTATCTGCAACTCAATTTTGAAATCAAAAACTAATAAGGTATTTTTCAGAGCAACTAAACCAGCTATTACAAAGATAGATTTCTACTCTTCCAAATTCTTCCTCATCACCCCCATATCAGAAATTGTTTAAATTTAACATCAGCCATATTAACCTCATTTCTTGTTTGAATTAAGGTGGGCTCATAAATGCTGCTTGAATCTTCCTTATAGTTTATTGATCGGTTTAATCTCCTTGCTGTCTATATTGACTGGTATCAGTCATATTTTATGATTAAACTCTTAAGATAGTGTATCCCATAATAGATATTTAAAGACAACAATTAGAATATCAATCATGCAGTGGAATTTAGCTTAAATCAGTCACATTTTATGTATCTCTAATCTGTAATAAGCTTACCAGACATCTTTGTCTATTTGCACTCAATTCACTGTGCATTGTGCATCATACATCATCATCATCATCATCGTTTAACGTCTGCCTTCCATGCTAGCATGGGTTGGACGATTAGACTGAGGACTGGCGAACCAAAAGGCTGCACCAGGCTCCAATCTGATCTGGCAGAGTTTCTACAGCTGGATGCCCTTCCTAACGCCAACCACTCTGAGTGTGTAGTGGGTGCTTTTACGTGCCACCAGCACAAGGGCCAGTCAGGCGGTACTGGAAATGGCCACGCTCAAAATGATGTTTTTTACATGCAACCTGCACAGGATCCAGTCCAGTGGCACTGACAATGACCTCGCTCAAATGTTTTTTCACATGCCGCCAGCACAAGTGCCAGTAAGGCAACGCTGGTAATGATCACACTCAAATGGTGTTATTTACGTGCCACTGGCACGGAAGCCAAACAGCTGCTCTGGCAATGATCACACTCGGACGGTGCTCTTAGCGCTCCACTGGCACAGGTGCCAGTCATCGGATTTGGTTCAATCATGATATCGAGTTCACTTGCCCCAACAGGTCTTCGCAAGCCGAGTTTAGTGTTCAATGAAGGAGAGGTTGGCATGGGTGCCAGTCATCGAATTTGAATCGATTTCATTTGCCTCAACAGGTCTTCGCAAACAGAGTTTAGTGTCCAATGAAGGAAAGGTATGCATAAATGAACTGGCTACACCCATAGCAGAGGCCTTGAATTATGGTCTCACTTGGCTTGCCGGGTATTCTCACGCACTGCATATTTCCAAAGGTCCCAGTCACAAGTCATTGCCTCGGTGAGGCCTAATGTTCGAAGGTCATGCTTCACCACCTCATCCCAGGTCTTCCTGGGTCTACCTCCTTCACAGGTTCCCTCAACCACTAGGGTGTGCACTTTTTCACACAATGTATGTATGTGCACACGCGCATACATATACCCAGTCAGTTATATATACCAATGCACTGATTATCTTATCTTTGCAGTAAAAACATTAATTAATTTGAGAATGTTAACAAATAATGAATTGCTTTAATAATTACAGAAATTATAGCTGATATGATTTATTCTTTTTTTAGTTTGTTTCAGGTTTTAATGTTTTTCTTCTGAAAAAATCTGATATTTGAGTTATTTTTCCATCATTAGTTTCCAATTTCTTCATCAACAGATCCGTGATATTGTACATGCTGCAGGACAAGTAGAGGCAAGTTACAGAAAACAGATGGACATTACATCGTGGTACATGCAATCCATAAATTTACCAAAAGAAATGCAGGGAAGAGTCCGGAATTGGTTTAATTACAATTGGGAACAACAAAAAACTTTAGGTATATCCTTCACAGTTCACTATTTTACAGTTTCTCAGGATAGTTTGCATTGTATGATCATGTGATGTGTTGTGCATTAGAAGACACGTCATGTTAAGTAAAATTGTGGTTGTGGCCAGTCCTGGTGACACATAAAAGGCACTCATGCTGGTGACATATAAAATACACCCAGTACACTCTGAGAAGTGGTTGGCATTAGGAAGGGCATTCAGCCATTGAAACCAAGCCAAAACAGACTGGAATCTGGTGCAACTCTCTCAATTACCAGCTCCGGTCAAACTGTCTAATCCATGCCAGCATGGAAAATGAAAGTTCAACGATGATGATGATGATTCAGTGTTTATATTTATAGATTTTGGGAGTTAATTGGTTTTGCAGTTATATTTAAATTCTTGCAGCTAACCAACTCAACTGTAATAACATATGTGGATGGTATGGAACCTGTTTGTCAGCCCATTAGAACTAAAGCATTTAGAAATCTGTATGAGTATTAGAAAACAATGTATGATCATTGTACTGGACCTCTATGTAAATAAACAACAATGATAATTTACTGGGGTCAGATAGAAAATGTGTCTAGTTCTTAGCTAAAGACTTATAAATCAATGTTGCATTGATGCCATTATATGCTATATAAAATTTTATTAGAACATTTAAATACAAAGAAACATGAAATAAGAAAGAGAAGAAAGGAAAAGAAAGAAAAGGGAAAAAGTTGGGGGTGAGTAAAGCAGCAGGAGAGGGAATGGGCAATGAGCCACATACCACAGAACAAACGGTAATGACTGTGGTGGCATTGCCACAAAGAATGGCCTGTGACATTCACTGCAGCAGCCACTTCACTTCACAGGGCTTATTCCTCCAATGGGCTGCCATTATCCCTATTTTGCAGATGAAATCAGTAGTACAGGGTTATAGAACACCAGATATCTCAACAGTGACCAGCACAAATTGATATTGTATCTGAAATAAAAAATTCGACACTTGCTACTCTATTTAACCTGTAAGCAGATAAGTGGTGACCAAGATGTTGCAAGAGAGATTGTAGTAATGTGGTACTAATTATTGGGAGGAGGAGATGGAGGGATACTTGCAGGAAAAGTGAGAACGATTGTGGTGTAGTGTTAGTACTTACTATGGTGTTGTCTTATAGTAGTGTTGTGGTACTTATAGTGGTGCAATTGTACCCTTGGTAACGAAATGAGACTTATCGTAACCTCATGTTATGTGGTGTAGTGTGATAAAGTCTGAAATGATAATGGAGAGGTTATAGTGATTTCATAGTAACTGTAATGATATACTGGTTGTTTCTGTGGCATGAGAGTATACTGGTGTGGTTTATATAGGAACCAAATAATGAGAATAGAATGAAATTACTCTATACAAAATACAGTAGTCTACTGTTTAGCTCTGTTTGCATGGAAGAGATGAATTGCCATTGAAATAAGTCACAAGTCTATCATAGGTAATATTGGGATTCAAATTTTGGCACAAGCCCAGAACATTTTGGAGGAGGGGATAAGTTGATTACAGTATTCAGCTGGTACTTATTTTATTGACCCCGAAAGGATGAAAGGCAAAGTTGACCTCAGCAGAATTTGGACTCAGAATGTAAA
>NC_068981.1:99581496-99600710 GCF_001194135.2 Octopus bimaculoides | reverse complement strand
ACAGTATTCAGCTGGTACTTATTTTATTGACCCCGAAAGGATGAAAGGCAAAGTTGACCTCAGCAGAATTTGGACTCAGAATGTAAAGATGAACAAAATGCCACTAAGCATTTTGCCTAATGTGCTAAAAATTCTACCAGCTTGCAGCCCTATCATAAGTAATATTTTTAGATCTGATATCTTTTCCACTTTACATGTCTGTTTCTGTCAGCAAGGTAAAGTGAAGTATATAGGATTAGTTGTCGAAACAGAGACAATGAAATGTTTAGTATCATTTTAATCTCAAGGTATACATGTACCATATCCGCTTGGACTGTTATCATGAGAAAGTTCTGTGCAGCAGTCAGTTACAAAGTTATCTAGATTACTTAGATAGTTCTTGATAACTACTGTGGAAGTTTTGAGCAAACTGACTCTGGCACTTGATTCTGATTTTACTGTTTAAACTGTATTGTTTACAAAGTTGTTAACTTAGGAAAGGCATGAATCTGAAGCAGCAGAATCATAATTTTTATAATGCCTATAGTTATGATGATGATTGAGATTTTAGAGAGCTAACCTAATTATTTTACAGTTTCTAGTTTAATTCTTCAGCATCCTAAGCTAAAACCATATGAAGCTCAGCATTGCCCTTCATCTTTCTAGAATCACTAAGTTACCAGTAATAAACTACAATAAAATTGGTTAACTATACTCTTTTACTTGTTTCAGTCATTTGACTGTAGCCATGCTGGAGCACCACCTTTAGTCGAGCAAATCAACCCCAGGACTTATTCTTTGGAAGCCTAGTACTTATTCTATCGGTCTCTTTTGCCGAACCGCTAAGTTACAGGGACGTAAACACACCAGCATCGGTTGTCAAGCGATGTTGGGGGGACAAACACAGACACACAAACATATACACACACATACATATATATATATATATATATATATATATATACGATGGGCTTCTTTCAGTTTCCATCTACCAAATCCAGTCACAAGGCTTTGGTCGGCCCGAGGCTATAGTAGAAGACACTTGCCCAAGGTGCCACACAGTGAGACTGAACCCAGAACCATGTGGTTGGTAAGCAAGTTACTTACCACACAGCCACTCCTGCGCCTAAGAATGCTTACAGCACCTAGGTTTCCCAAGCGGTCACCCATCTAAGTACTAACTAGGCTCGATGTTGCTTAACTTTGGTGATCGGGCGAGAACCGGTGCTTTCAACGTGATATGGCCGTAATATAACTTTTTCTTCAAAATATTTACCCTTGAATCTAGGAATGAAATCCTTTTTTGGCTGGGTCCACTCTTTATCTATGTGATATCAATTCAACCAGATTATCAAAATTCATCTTTTGATGTAGTACTGACATTATGAATATCATCAAATGCTGTTAAAATTTGGTAATAATATTTTTATCTATTTATTTATTTATTCTTAATAATGACTTATGTGTCTTTATATTTCAGATGAAAATTCTCTGATTGAAACTTTACCCCGGAAGATGAGAATAGACTTAGCAATTCATGTACATTATAGCACATTAAGCAAGTTAAAAATATTTCAGGTCTGTATCAGTTTTAACTGAAAATTGTGAAGAGCTATATTGTTTTTAACATTGATTGGAAGTTTCACTTGTAATCTACAACCCTAAACCTAAAGCCTGTAGCTTCATTTCTCAAACATGAAAGAATGAGTTTTTTCTTGTGCTGTTCTCATTAAGATGAAATTGTCCTCAACTAAAAGCCAATATATTCTATAAAAATATTAAATCTTACAAACTCCATTGACCACTCTAGATGATCCCAGATATTTAACATAACCCAGACTGTATCATAAAGTTTTGTTTCTATAACAAGAATATACTTTGGTTGACTCTATGCAAAGCAAGACTGTAACATACACACAGTAAAATATTGCTCAACAATTAGTATGACCTCCATGACATATGTGCTTCTAGATTGTATCCAGCTCTGCACTGTTAACCTGTTTTATGGAGACCTGCTGAAAGTTAGCGACATCAGGCAAAGATGGTGGCTGCAACTATCTGGTCACTGCTTGCACCACCCTGAACTGGAAGCATCCAAATTAATCTTGTGGAACACACTTCTTAGTGATGTAAGAAGCAGGAAACCTCATCATACATCAACAACTTAATTGTAGACACTGGTCTGAAATGTGTCCAAGACCTCAAGGCAGTAATAGTGATGTTTGACCGAGAAATGTGGCAGGTAGACTTTGTTGTTGTGGCCCAGGTTGGAACCTGACCATAATAATAATAAACTTGTTTAGCAAGGTTTTATCTATAAGCATGCTACAATACTGACCAGTCATCAAAGCAAGTCTTCACTTTGTTTTTTTTTAATTAACAGTATAACCCTCTCAAGTCATCTGAATTACCAACTCTTTAACAACTTCGTTTAAAGGGACCTCTATGTTGTCACTCAATCTGCTAAAAAGTGCAGCCAGATCTCTCTAAATCAGACCCTACTACTTAAAGAAGCATGAAATGATATTTTGGATAATATAATCTTAGATACACTATAGTTGAAAAGCAAAAAGGGAGTTAGGAATAGTTTGAGCACCTTTGACTATTGATGTACTGGATCAGGTTTGACCTGGGGATAAACAACTCCTCTCAGTCAGTTCTCCTACTGCCCTTTATTGTTACCCATTCCATGTCACCCTACTCCCAAATCCATACTTATACAAGTACAATCTTTTCTTCCAGAACTGCATCTTGTTAGATTTCAACCTAACTTAATTATCGCTAGTCTTCAGTCTTTGAAAGATCAAAAGCACCCCCTCCTCTTCTTCAGATTATCAAAAGCACCCCTCCTCTTCAGATTATCAAAAGTACTTCTACACAACTAAGCATTATGATAAAGTAGATTTGGGTGAAATTTTAAAAAATAAATACCCACATTTAAATGATAATATTTAAATATATGTATGTAATATTTCAATATATGACGTTGTAACTCAATGGAGCCTTGTGGCTCACCAGATCCTATCAAACTGTCTAACCCTACCAGCATAGAAAATGGACGTTAAATGACGACAACAATGTGCAGAGTTATTTGATAAAAATAGTGTATCAGTGTATTGGTGACATGCTCTAAATTTACCTACCCTCTCTTCTCCTCTTTTTACTTTGTGAAAGCTTTCATAGGTTATAAGCAAAGCCTCTATCTTCTCTCAGGTGGTAAAGTGGCAGCAGAATTGTTAGATCATTGAATACCTCTCAGTATTTGTTTCGACTCTTTGTTCTCCAAGTTCAAATTTCAATAAGGTCAACTTTACCTTTCATCCTTTTGTGGAGGTAAGTAGAAGTACCAATCCAGAGTAGTGGATCAGTAAAAATGTTAAAGCATCAGATGAGAGGCTTTGCAATATTTGTTCCAACCCTTTGGATGTCACTAGTACCAAGTTGTCTCAGTGCTGAAGTGCTGACCTTTCCCTCAGACAATATTGGCAACACAGAGAGGGGTTACTCACATACACAGGCAACCACCAGCCTTCCACAAAAACAACTTGCTCAAGCATACTCATACAGATAAAGATAAATGATCAATCCTAACCAACAGAATGCTCCTCCCACCCTCTCTGGAACATAAATAAAAACAAATATGTAATTTATAACTTCCACCTGAGACAATTTGTTATGTAAACTTACCTCAATACGAAATCTGTTTCATGTATACATTATTAAATAACTTTTAAACCATTTTTTTCTTTAATAGGACTGCGATCAGAACTTGTTATTTGATTTAGTTGCCAAGTTACGACCAGTACTTTGTCTCCCAGGAGATTTTATTTGTCACAAGGTTAGTCTATTCTCTAACTTCTACTTACTTTTTAGTAGTTCATATGTCATATATATATATATATACACACATACACAAATATATAGTGGGGTGTCTCCTGCATTCATTGATGAAGATTCAGTTGTTCGATCAACTGGATAACTTGCTACTGAAGTAACATGTAAGTAGCTGAGCAATGCTTAGACATTTATATCCTTAACATGATTCTCAAGTAGAGTCAGCATGACACAGTCTGTGACAAGGTTGTACCTTTTGAATTACTGGTACAATCCACCTACTACACAGGCTTCTGTGCAGTTTATGTCTACCCAATTTCACACAGTTTAGATTTGACTAGAGTCATAATAATATTTGCCCAAAACACAATGGTATCAAATCTAGGATGTCTTGATTGCAAAGTGATCTTCTTAAAAATTTGACAATATGATATCAACATTATATATATATATATATATATATAGAGAGAGAGAGAGAGAGAGAGAGAGAGAGAGAGAGAGAGTTTGATATATATTTATGTGTGCTTGTATACACATACTTTTATTTTGTCAAGTATTATATTCCTGGATATGGCATATATCCAGTTAGAAAGTTAACCATTGGTTTCACACCTGCTACTGCATTTGGAAATAGTAAGTATGAAACCAGTGGTAACTTTCAGACTGGTTATGTGACATATCCAGCAATATACTGCTTGACAAAATAAAAGTATAACCTCTCAAATTCTCTTTTAGCGTGTGGTTTTTTTCTAACTTATGGACAACTGATCCAGAATATATATAAGTATATTAATATGTGTATGTGCGTGAATATACAAGGTGGTCAGAAAATCTTGTTACCTCCTACCAAAAAGTAATGAGAACAATAGAAGAACAAGTAATGCAGTAATCCAAAGCACAAACTGGATTTAGTTTATTCACTTTCATTGACACTGTCACACATCGACAAGGTCTGTATGAACACCATCATTTTCATGGCACAAAATGATGCAGCACCATGTCATGTGTGATATTTTTCGAAGCTGTGCTTTGGTGATTGTTGCAAAGGCTTTCTGAACAGCACCCTTCTACTGATGGGTATTCTGGGGTCATTCATGTGAAATTCTTTCCTTGATAGTACCTTACAGAGCATTATCGCAAGGCATGAGGTCTGGACTTCTGAGCAGCCAGTCAATAGGTGCTGGAAGTTGTTGCGATCCTTGCCCTATCCATCTATCCCGAAAATCTTCATTTAGGTATTCCCAGACAGTGATAGCATAGTGGAGTGGGGCACCATCTTGTTGAAACCAACAATCATTCAGGTCAACAGTCAACCTCTGGAGCTGTGGAACAAACCATTCCCTTAACATGGCCAAATAAGATTGCTGGTTAACAGTGCCCTCAAAGAAATAGGGTCCTATCAGATGCTTACTTGATATGGCAGCCCAAATCATTACATGTGAGGTGGGGTTGTACTAAAACAAAAAATAGTGATAATAATAACAATAATAAACAATATGTAGGGGGTAACAAGACTTTCAGACCACCCTGTACTTTCACCAGTAGCTGTACAAAATATTTGATGAATCTTTTGCAGTCATGTTTTTTAAAGATTTCTCATCATATTTGCAATACTTGCAGAATCAGTAGATCATCATGGCAAATATCATGTGGTTATTTACTTACATCCTTTACCTTCTGAGTTTGAATCCTGAAGATGTTGATTTTCGCTTTTCTTCATTCAACATCAGCAAAATAAATACTAGTCAACTATACCTCCCTCAACAAATATTTATGGCATTACATCTTAAGGTAGAAGCTTGCTCAGTGACACAACTAAATGGCTAGAGCAAGTTTTCAACTCATATCACCATGTTTGTTTAGTAGTCTAGCACATTAACCTTACAGCCATGCTATTTATTGTTCCTCTGAAATTATTATTGTACAAGAAGTATATTTTCTAAAATATTTTTGTTATATCTCAGGAGGGTCATTTTATCAATAATCAACATGCACTGATTCAGATTCACTTCTTTATCATTTGTCAATTCGTTAACTATTTAACCAACTAATTGATCTTTTGATTAATCAGTCAGTTAATTAATCAATCAGTTATATTTGTCAGTCTTTTCATTGCTATTCACAACCTTTAGAGGGAGCATATCTTTGAAGAGGTCACATATGGTAACAGAAAGGCTTTCATAAGCATAACTTAGTAATTGATTAGTCAAACAATCAATTAGTTAATTTGTTAAATAGTTTACCAATTGACAAATAATAAAGAAGTGAAATAGAACCAGTGTGTGTTTATTATTGGTATAATGACCCTCGTGAAATACAGCAGAATCTGTTTCAATGAATGGCTTCACAACAAGTCCTTGTATTTACCATTAAGTTATAATGCTTTTTAAAATTTTGTTTGGTGTTTTCATGTATATATTTTAATAGTGACTTATTTTGCCTATTCTTCCTAGGGAGAAGTTGGTAAAGAGATGTACATAGTAAACAATGGGCAGGTGGAAGTAGTTGGAGGTTCAGATAACAACACAGTTTTGGCAACACTTCATGAAGGCAGTGTTTTTGGAGAAATAAGGTAAAAAATCTCTATGTTCTGAGTTCAAATGTAAATGGGTTGACTTTGCCTTTCATTTTTGTAGGTTTGATAAAATAAGTGCCAGTTGAGCACAAAGTTGATATTATCAACTACCCATTCCCCTAAAATTTCACTCCTTGTGCTTATAGTAGAAAAAATTGTCTTGTTGTTCTACCACTATTATCACCATCCACAACAAAAATAAGAATAGAGTGTTTCACAGAAATATTATTACACTCCTGCAACTGGTGACATGGCAATCACTTAGATTGGGGTCATAGAATAGACAATTGAGGTTTGGTGTCTCTGATGACAGAATATGATAATTTCTTTTAGTCAGCCAGCCAATATTAAGTATAAGTCATGGTTGATTGACTCATAAGAGTAATGACTCAATCAACGATGACCTATAGTTAATATTTAGACATCCTATAATCTTTAATAGGTTGTAATTGCCATCAAATACTTCATCTTCTACTATGTCATAGACAAATCAGCATGAGATCTCTCTGGGTTATTTACTTAGTGGTTAACACAGGGATGAGAAGTAAACGAAGTGAAATAACATGTCTTTACCAGGAACTGAACTTGCAAACACTGACTTGGTTTGCCACTCTACAGCACTGACACCGCTTAACACTATACAATAAGAAAGCCATGAATAGTTTGTAGTGACGTCATCTTGAGAGTCTCCAGTACGCATGCGCAGGGCTGGAATCTTCTGGAAGGCCTGCGGAAGTTCCCTCATGCGCATGTGCTGGAAACTGGTGGGGAAAGTTCTCTCGCGTTCCCTGCTTGCGTCTCTGACTCGAGACGCAGCTG
Organism: Octopus bimaculoides; assembly: GCF_001194135.2. NCBI lineage: Eukaryota > Metazoa > Mollusca > Cephalopoda > Octopoda > Octopodidae > Octopus > Octopus bimaculoides. Next base: position 99,593,503 of record NC_068981.1, on the reverse strand, counting down.
CTGAACATTGCAAACATGTTTTCACTTGCAGTTCACCTACGCTCCTGTCCCAGACACATGGGATTGGTCAGCTCTGTTTGCAACTGGAGTTTTCTGTGATATTGTATCACAATGTTGAATTAACTCCAGCTTTGCTGTTTTAATAACCAAAACAGTTTCTCCAAGTTATGTATTAACCAAAAGAGAGATTAACTCCAGATTTGCTGTTTATCCAACCGTGGTTACTGAGAGTTAGAATGTACATATTTTTATATACCCGAACTAGAGTGTTATATGTTCGTGGTTGTTATCTGTCTGAACGTACATTTATTTATTTACCAAAACTGAGAGTATTGAATATTTGTTATTGCTGAATGTCTGGACTGAAACATATTTTGTAGACACCCATAATAAAGAGCATTATATTGTTCAGATGCTTTCTTGTCCTGATATTATTGTTTTATCAAAATATTAATGTAAGGAAATTGTGTAGCACCCTTTCAGTGCAAAACACACAAATTTGAAATCTTCCTCCAGTTGCAAACAGAGCTGGTCAATTCCATGCATCTGGGACAGGAGCGTAGGCGAACTGCTAGTGAAAACACATCTGCAATGTTCAGTGGTTGTGTCTTGAGTCAGAGACACAAGCAGGGAATGCGAGAGAACTTTTCCCGCCAGTTTCCAGTGCATGCGCATGAGGGAACTTCCGCAGGCCTTTCAGAAGGCGCATGCATACTGAAGACTCTGAAGATGACGTCACTACAAGACCTGTTTATTCCTCCCAAACCTACCTTAATTTTTCCCTTAACTCTTGCCACCTGTCATCTAATTTTTATGCACTTTTGCCGACATCCAAAATTATTCTCTATTTTATATTTTGTTCTAGCTTGTTGGCGATATCAGGCAGTCGCAGAACAGCTGATGTCCGGTGCAAAGGCTATGTTAATCTGTTCATTCTATCAAAAGCTGATTTCAATGAAACAATGAATGATTACCCAGAAGCACAGAAGCTGTTGAAGAAACGGGCCAAGTAAGAAAACCAGATTCTATTGGAAAATGTAGAGGTAGTGTGAACCCATTGTTGTTAAAGTAATTCACTTTTAGATATTACAAGCTAGCGTTCAAACAAATATGAGTGGAGTGTTGTCTTCACACAGTGTTTTTCTGGTTTGAACTAATCCAAATAAGACCACCAGGTCTTCCTGAAAGACTTAATGCTAAAAGCAAACTGTTATAATTGAATTTTGGGGTTATTTTCTAGTCAAGGTACATTTTGCTTCCATAGACTGTCTGTTTTACAATATATACTTTTCTTACATCTTTACAGTGATATAGTTATCAGAGAAAAGGCTATCCATTTATATGCTCTGAAACTATGTAAATTTGTGATCAGTTTCTTTCCCATGTTAGCATGGAAAATAAGTATAAAACAACAGTGTTTGATCAAAATTATATCATTCATAGAAAACAGAAACACACTTTCATTCCAAGAGTGGAAACCAAAACATGCAGATGGTCCTGAGGTTCAGATATATCTACCAGACTGCATGTGTCCTTAGCAGAGACACTTAACATTCTGTGGCACAGACCACCTAGCTATGCAAAGTATATTCAATATCATAACTGAAACAGAATTGTGAAGCTCAAAAAATTTTTCTTACATTAAAGTGTTGGAATGAGAGCCCCTCATAGACCACTGGAGAAATGAGAGTTGCTACCATTAATATTATAGGCATGTACCAATCAGTAAAACTGGTTTTCACCAATCCAGATTTACAGTCCAATTACAATACAGTTTCATTTGTATTATATTATTATGGTTTCCTGGTGTGTGTCACTTGTCATCCTTACTGTATATAACTCTAATTCAGTTTTCTCATTTACCCTAATCACCCTTCCCAGACAAGCAGACCACTGAAATTCTCTTCCATCCATACTATCCTATACATATCAACCAACAGAAGTTAGAACAATCTCACCAGTTCAAGAATTCCTACAAAAACCCTGATCTCTGAATCTCTTCTGATTAATTGATAGAAACAAAAAGCTTCATATTTTCTCCTCTCGAAACATCAAATTTTTTGGTTAGATGAAGAAAGGAAGAAGCTATGCCAAAAGTTGTAAATTTGGTAACAATACTAATAAGACAGACATCATAATGCCATGATGAACATTTAAATTTTCCTTATTGTCATCATAATTTCTAACTTTGTCATTATGTTAGAAATTATTGTCATTATCATTATCATAATCATGCTGTTTTACTTTGCTATAATCAATTGGACAAGCTTTTTAAATATCATCCCTCAAAAATTCTTGATCTTGTATTATCTTTGAGGCTTAATGTTTTTCAACTCCCTACTCTTTCATATTCAGCTGCTGGCTCAAGGGTACCGGCTGCATCTATTAATGTTCATTTAAATTATCTGTTGTCAGATAAATTAGCCAATTATTTTACATAGCATGATCAAAAGTATCTTTCACTGGCTTACCTATGATAACCAATAGAATTCTACTTGCACTTATCAGAGGAGTTAAACTCAACATTGCAAGCCAACAGGGTACAGTTTCTTCTTAAACATGTGAACCATTCACTCAGTGGTACCTATTCAAAGCTGGGTGGACTGAGCTGTTGTGAGTTAAATGGCTAAAGACATGACATAATGCAGGCTACACCACTAGTCATCTAATATCACTGGTATAATGCTAGTAATATTAGATGAGTAGGTTTCTCATGTAGATTTATGTCTAAAACAGATTCACTTAAACTTCTTCATTGTTATTTTCTGGATTTTGTTTTTGTTGTTTCCTTTTGTTTTGTTTTTGTAGGAAGCTTCTTAAAGAAAATGCCCGTTTAGCCAGACAAGAGGCTAAACAGGAATGTGAAGCTATCATCAAAAGTCCGAAAGAAACACCAAAATTTTTAAAAACTGTAATGAAGGTGACTATTTACATATCTGCCTTTTATAGTCTTATAAATTTTAATTTTTATTTCATTTTTCAGATTTAACCTTTTTCATACTAACCCAACTCTGATCACCTCAGATTCTATAATACAAAACTTCTCATTTTTAAAGCATTCATATTTAAATTTAAAATTTCCACCATAATTTCATATAGGTATCTTTTAAATCATGTTCCATATACCAGCTCAATAACAATGAAAATATTCACTATGTCACTCAAAATTCTTAATTTCAAAGTTAATAGGCAGAAATACAATAACAAAAGAATTAAACTTTCTCAATTTTCATTGATGACTGATTTTACACACTAGCTATTTCTTATTTACTTTGTATAAATGTGTGTAGATTTAAATGTAATTTCACATTTCCACATATAGTCACTAAGAGGGATATAAACATGTATGTGCATGTGTGTAGCTAATTATTTATTATGCTTTTTGTATAGTAATAGTTTATGTCAGACAGTTTATAGTATTGTTCATACAAAAGTTAAAATACTACAAAATATTTTAGAGTTTTTATTATCAATTTGCAATTTGGAAATTAAAAATTTACCACATCATTACAATTTTTTGAGTGAGCAGTCATCAGATAACTGGACATTAAGAAATCTTCCAAAACTTTAAAACTAGGTGGATATTATCACAGCTTTATAGAGACTTCTGTGATAAATTTCTTAATGACTTTACCTGCAATAGTTTCATGTTTGCTCTACCTGCACTTAAACAACAGTTGTTTGAATTTTGTTAAGGATTTTGTGAATCTGAATAGTTAAGAACATTGTTTGTATATTTTTCAGGTTATGAATCCTGAATCTGAACTGATGCAAAAAATTGAGTCTAACCAGGCTAATCTTCCAAGATTATCCAATAGCAACAACAGTTTACAACGAGACCCTCATATTGATCTGTCTTCATCAACAGACCGGACATTAAGTGATAATCAAGTCAACTCTTTGTCATCAGGAAGTGTGAGTGAAATATAATTACCAATATTTCATACAAGTTGTTGATGCTGATTCATTGATATATGTCTGCTTGCAAGATTATTTTTCTCAAGAACCTTTTAATGTCTCTAAATAAATGATCAGAATTATACAGTTTGGTTGAATAGCATTAGCTCTGACTGAATACCTCTGAACAGTTTACATTGGATCATTCTTAGTTTGCTATCAATAGATGATATTCTGATTTTATTGAATCTGTCTTTCCTATAACTATATCCTTCTGAAACTTCTCAGCTGTCACATTTTCCCTCCAGCCATTGGCCTCCAAATATTGAATCTGAACATCACCTACAATAATCTGACCAAATTATCCCTCTCACCCACCTTACTCTAAACAAACTTAAAAAGGTTATACATGCAACCCTTTTTATCAGACTAAAACATAAAAAAAAAGAATATCTACTATATTCAAGACATACAGGTCCAGTTTAGTCAAAAAGATCTGGTCTAAAAAAAATCAAAAAGGTGTGAAGAAACAAACCCCCATCAAAATTAATTTAACTGATCCAGTCAGTCAGATCTTTCAAAATGTATAGACTTTGGGATAATATTTTTTATTTTATAATCTTTTCCCATTACAAAATTACACCCAAGAAGTGAAATTGCTAAATAAGGTATCAGACCAATAACTCCCTAGTCTTTAGTTTAGTCTATATTTACTGTATTATGTCCCTCTGTAAGAGACATTATTCCATTTTTTTATTCCATATTGTTACCATATTTAAGAAATTGTTAATTCAAACAGAAGTTACATGGAAGATTGCTGTTGCCACTGCTGCTATTGGCAGAGGCAGTGGTGGTGATTATTTATCTTCCACTCTCTGATTTGTTTTATTCTTTCCCTTCTTCTCCATAGCTGTCTCTTTCAGATATTGCTGATGATTATTGTGTTGAAGACAGTTTGTTTGGTGATGATGATGTTTTTGAAGAAGATCTTCTAGATTTGGCAGATGATGTTTCCAGTCCCTCGTCTGACAACAACTCTAATGTATTTCTGGTTAATGTTGAAACCAGCCAAAGTACTAGTAAGTATTCAGTCTGGAAGTATATGAAAGTATATTTTGTTGGTGTGAGGAGAGTGAAAGTGTATACTTCAAGCAGTGCTTTTCACTAAATAAAGAATATTCCTCAGATATACTTTGCCATTATAAGGTCACTTTGTTATAGTATCAGAGATGATTTTCATCTTTATACAGTTTTAATGAATAAATTAGCCAAATGAGAGCCAAATCTTGACCACAATCAAATACATGTGCAAAGGAGTTTCAGGAAAGGAAAATGTGAAGTTTTGACATTTAATCTTTATTCCAAGATTTTGGAATCTCGAAAGTAATGGTTTGACTATGGATCAAAACCGACTCATGAACTCAACTTGCTGGGAAATTCCTGTTGTAGCTGAGTGGACAGGGTATTGAGCTGTCTGTTCATACTTCTTGAGTTTATGTCCACTGCAGGCATTGTAATGTGATTTTGGAAATTATATTTAATTTTAAAAACCCTAATTCATCTAGCCATTGAGAATAGGGACCAGGTGATGTGCAATATAACATCATTCTAACCAGAAGGCAATTTCTCTCGTCACTTTACCTACATGAAGCCAGAACCAAACCTTTCAGTAATATAAGCAGCATTCTTTTTTGCTAAACAGTTCAATGTGATATTCTACAACTAACAGAAATAACAGCTAAATCTCCTTCATGTCACATCCTACTGTCTTTATAAACATTAAATAATATAGTCCAACATATACTTAAAAAAACCAAGTTGATCATGGCTAGAATGCTTTAGATCATAGATTTGCTCAGTCAGATCAGACCTGGGGTTGAACAGCAACAACATTAATTATATTGGTCTTGAAGTACCATCAAAGGTCATCAGGCATATTCTGTTTAAATTTCTGAGATTGAGGACAGTACAAAAATTATTGGTAGTGAAAGAAAAGGATTGCATCTCTGGGAAGGTATGATTAGGAAAAATGTCCAGATTAGTGTCTGGTTTGATGAAACAAAGCTGGAATGACAAGAGGACAGTTGAAGAATGAATCAAGAAACTGACAGTGGAGATGGTATGTATGTTTGCTTCTTCAAAGAAACAGAAACAGTAGTAATGGTTTTTGCAAAAAGGGGGAAAGAAAAAACATCACGTATGTGGATGTGTAACTGGAGCAAGTTGATGTGTAAGGATTTGCCAATCATTTAAATGAGTTTCTTTCAGGTGTCAGCTAGAATGTTTGTGTGTGTAGGAATAGTACTGAGCCAGATATCTGAATAATGTTTCAATGTTGCTTACACTTTATTGTTAATTGAGGGTTAGTAACTATTCAGAGCTGGATAGTTTTTCCACATGAAGAGGAAGTCTTGTCTTTGGGGCACAAGTTTGGCAGTGTGATATGAGACCATGGCAAATTGTCAAAGATTGTGAGGCCTAACCTTCATATTAACTTCATAGGATTTAGTTGCATGTTGGTTTTATTGTACCTCCAACATATCTTGATTTTATTTTTGCATATTTATTTCTCTTTCTTTTCTTGCAGACCAGTCAACAAGCAATCTGTGTTCTCATGTGAGTTCCCAGGGACTTGGTTTTACATCTAACAACAATAACAACAACAACTTGCCTGAAGTTGAAATTCAAGCTGTTCCAGATAATCTGCACGATTTCTGGCCTGCACCGAACTTAGTAAAATCTTGGTCACACAATTCCATCAATGTTATGAGTCATTTATTGAATACAGAACCAAGAAAACGGAAAATTTCTATACATTCAATGAGTAATGATAGTATCCCTAATGCTTTGAAAACATGTTCAAAAATATCTAATATTGTCCCAGTGAAAGACATAAGCATTCCAGTTGAAAACCGAGTAACATGTGCAGTTGAAGTTCACCAGCAGGAATGTATAAGTAGCCCTGTACAAAAAAGCATCAGCTGTAACCAGCTTTACAAAGATGAAGAATTGTCCACAAAACTACATTTAGTTAATCCATCTAGTCAGGAGACATTGATTTATGAGAATAACAATCAAACACCAGATCTCCTTACACAAATTTATCACAACAAAGACTCAACGCCTTCACCGAAACAGTCAGAAAGTAGTCAAGAAACAACTTGTTGAATTTTTTTATTAACTTTTTTGAGGCAAACACTAAATCGCTTGTAAGATTCTCAGTCTGCATTCTGCACTGGTCATCCCTAGTCACCACAAGGTTTTTTTTTTAATTCTCAGCCTAAATCATTTGATAATCTTTAATATTCAGTACTTTATAATCTTTTTTTTAACTATCTCTAATAACAGAAAACTCATAACAACTGTTATTATCCATTATCATAAAATATAATTTAGTATTAAACAGTAGCAAGCAAGAATGAAGGAAAACAAGAAATAAGCTTCATGGAGGCTACATATCTTTGATAGCCAGTTGAAGATAATTCATTTCATTTTCATTGGTTATTCCTCTGGCTGTATCACAAAAGGCCAGTTTGCCTTTACAGTAAATCTGATTCTTGTACCTAATCACAAGGAATTCAGAATTATGTAATATTTCAAAAGTGGCAAGTTGTAGGACATGGAAGATGTCAGATTAGATGACTTTTGTCTTGCTGTATAAACTATGATTGGTGAAATATCAATGTTATACCTTGATCGACTCAAATTTCCCCTTATGCTTAATCAGAAGAAATTTATGTTATTCAGTATCTCGTCTAGGTATTAATATCTATATTAGAGATATAAGATAAAATTTCACCATGTTTGTTGTTATATTTCACTGATATTATAGCTAAAATTATTAAGTATTATATCTATATAATTACATGTATAAAATTCTATATTCATTTGGTTATTATACATATATTTAGATGTTTTACTTTGATGATACTTTAAGACTTGCTTTCAAACAACCATGTCATTTCATATTGAGTATAAAATGTAAAACAAAATTTGAATACATATTATATTAGTAGAATTATAAGATTTTCTTAAGAAAATGTTCTAATATTGATTAAAAGAGTGAGAAAAAATATTTAAGATATAGTATTGTATGAAATGTATGAGAACAAAAGATTCACTGCAATTTTACACACACACACATATATGGTGGCCTCAATAATGTTGGTGCCACAAAAAATGCACCTGTCAGGAAGGGTATGCATGACATGGTTCTGTGTCTCACTAGCCCTATCAAATCATCCAACACATGCTGGTATGGAACACAGACATATAATACCGATGTCAATTATATAAATATTATCATTGCTTTAACATCCACTTTTCTGTGCTTGCATGGGTAGAATAGAGTTTATTGAGATAGATTTTCTATGGCTAGATGCCCTTCCTGTTATCATCTCTCACCTGTTTTCAAGCAAGGTGATATTTCCCCCATAATCAGACATGTTTCCACAGAATGTTCGAAATGAATGACACTGCTTGTATAACAGTGTCACTCATTTACAACTATCATGCAGTGTCAAGACAATGGTGTATCTAGATTTGGATTCGGCTATGAATATTAGCCTGTAATATACTGGGTTACAAAAACCCTTAAGTGGAAAAAAATATACCAAATTTCTGTTCAGTCTTTTCCCCCATCCATGAGGATAACCCAGTACATTACAAAGTATTATTTATAGATGTGTCAACATCAAGATTCACCATTAAAATGATTAATTACATATTTTCTTGAAGTTTCTATATTTTCATAATGCAAACACACTGACACACACATATACATTAGTTGTATATATATTTTCAATATAGATGTGTGTGTGTGTCTCTCTCTCTATATATATATATATACACATACACACACACACACACTGTCTCTAAAAGTGACTAAGGGTGCAAGTCAGCACCAGCATTGCTAGAAATAAGAGTCAAGACAACTCTTAGCCATGAACAGAGCATTTTCTGTTCAAAGAGCACTATCCATTGGCTAACAAGGGAAACAGCCTCCCTACTGCAAGTGAGAGCACCAGATCACCAGTGCTTTCAGATCAAATTAATCCTCATCAGTGACTAAAATGGTACTTTACCATTTTACTGAATCAGCCACTGATTTGTATGGTATTTTCTATAAACTGACAAGTCGAGTTAGCTTAACCATAGTCAATGGAGTAGCATCACCAATGAAGATTAATTTGATCCGAAATCACAGATGATCTGGTGCCCTCGCTTACTGTAGGGAAGTTGTCTCCTTTGTCAGTCAATAGATAGCGTGTTTTGAACAGAAAATGCTCAGCTCATGGCTAAGAGTTGTCTTGACTCTTATTTCTAGCATTGCTAGTGCTGACTTGCACCTTTAGTGATGGTTTGTATTTGTGCCTTTTGGTTTTAAATTGCGACTAACGACTTTGATAATTTATATAGATATGTATATATATATATATGTCGTCATAATCATAATATCCATGTTCCATGCTGTTGTGTGTTGGAACTGTAGGAACTTGGCCAAGTTCCTACAGTTGGATGACTTATCACCAACAACTTTACAGTGAGTACTGGGTGCATTTTTCATGCTGGGACATAAGGTATTAAAGTATGAGAGAAGGGACCAGAGCAAAACAGGTTTCTTGTTGTAGAGGGTTATATGAAAGCATGATGGGTACAGCCTGATTTTGAGCAATGACACTACTTGACTGCTCTCCCAAGCACAAGCTGCACAGATGTGTGCCGTCCTACCAGGGATCCACATTTCCCTGTGCAAATGGGACAACATTTGGCACCTCTTAGAGTAGGTACTCAGAGAGCTTACCATCCACACTGACACATGCCTTCAATTCCATCATGGAAATCTTCATTGATTGTTTTGCCTTTCTCAGCAGTGGCCAGTCATAGTATGCAACACATAATAAAGATATTAAAAAATCAAACAACCCTTGTGCCTGATGCTTTTTAAAGTGAGGAAAGGCCTTGCTCAAGGCCAATAGCACTTTCTCAATAACATATGCATTTGCTCAAAATAGGGAACTAATCTACATGACTAGGTGCAGGTGTTACATCAGTTTTCTTTCTCCTAGAAACATATCTAGACAAAACTAGGGATCTCTAACTCTCAGCTATTGGATGGTTGTTGACTCAATAGAGTTCATCTGCCCTTTGACAAGGTCTTGGTTTACACCCTGTAGGATTTCCAACAAAAGCCACAGGCTTGGTAGGGTTGCTGGTTTAGTCATCCAACCATGTAACCGGTTGTACTGCTGTACTGTGTTACATGGTACTAGTAGCAAGAAGAGTGACATGGCATGAACACACACACACACACACACATATATATTATATATTTTATCAATATGTAATTATAAGATCCAAAGATCTAAATGTAGGAAGTTCATAAGCTTCGAGCAGTCCATAGTAAGTATAAAAACAAAAACAATGTTTAGGAACAATAATAATTTATTGACAAAGGTTGTAGGCGTTTCTTATGTTGAAGTTCAATAAGCTGAAAGCAATTTTTTTTTATATGGTCAATGGTTAGCAACTTCTGTTGTTATGAATGTGAATAAAACTCCAAATTAAGGAAGTGGGGCTGGTAAGGTTCAGACTTCATACATTTCCTAGCTAGCAGATCCTCTGATGTAATAATTGCTAAATGAAGGATATAAAGCTAAAGATATCTTAATTATAGGAAGATTACATTGTCATTAAGGGATCCCAAGTTAACTTACCAAAAATTTAATTTTAAATTATATCTTTGGTGAGTTAACTTGGGATCCTTTAATGACAATGTAACCTTCATATATTTAAGGTATCTTCAGTCTGATGAGTAGCTAGATGAGTACCCCTTGTTGAGTAATTATTACATCAGAGGATCTGCTGACTAGGAAACATATGTAGCCTGAACTTTACCTACTCCACTCCCTCAATGTATATATATATATATATATATATACACACACACAATGGCTTAGTGGTTAGAGTGTTGCATTCACAGTTACAAGATCATGTGTTGCATTGTGTTCCTGAGTAAAGCACTTTATTTCACATTGCTCTGTGATCATCTCACATGTGGCACACAGTGCACCTGTATAGATAATGTCAATTTGATGGACGGAGTGAGCTTATGTGAACACAAACATTTGATCACTATAAACAAGTCATCTGTGTGGTTGTTCGGCAAGAAATTACCAAACCCTCATATGTTGTCTAACAACAGGGGAGTCCATAATATATATACCAAAGCAGATATTAATAATAGCATAAAAATGTTTTCCTCATAAGGGAAAAAATCCATCGTTTATTCCCTATAAATATATTTATTAATTTATATAAGGGTATTACTATACAAGAATGCCTCACACTAAGAGGGACTCTAAAAGTCAAACAATTATAATAAACATATTTATACCGAACGCGAAGTAATGCAATTCTCAAAGCTAACCCCCTAGAAATTTTTAACTTAATTGTGAATCATGATTTTGTAATCAACGCAGTAATCTGCATCTTTTACTCATCAGTACACGTATGGTCAAGACACATAAAAATAAACAAAACACAACATACCGGACGAACACTCCATTGGAGCCTGGTGCAGCCATCTGGTTCGCCAGTCCTCAGTCAAATTGTCCAACCCGTGCTAGCATGGAAAACAGACGTTAAACGATGATGATGATGATACATGTGTATATATAGGTATGTATGTATAAATGTGCATATATATATACATACATATCAAAATTGCTGATGTGGCCAATGACAGTACCATTTGATTGGAAACCGTACCAGTGGAACGTTAAAAGCACCATCCAAGCGTGATCGTTGCCAGGGCTGCTAACTGGCTCCCATGCTGGTGGCACATAAAAGAATCCACTGCACTCTTGGAGTGGTTGGCATCGAACTGTACAAACTCTGCCAGATCAGATTGGAACCTGGTCCAGCCTTCTGGCTCACTAGTCGTCAGTCAAACCATCCAACCCATGCCAGCATGGAAAGCAGACGTTAAACGACGATGATGATGATATATATATATATATATGTGTGTGAGTGGGTATGTATATATGTGTGTGTGTGTATATATATATATATATATATATACATACACACACACAAATATATATAGGGT
>NC_068981.1:99581081-99581486 GCF_001194135.2 Octopus bimaculoides | reverse complement strand
CATACACACACACAAATATATATAGGGTTGGCCAAAGGTCACCTGACAGTAAATCAAAACCATTTAATTCCAAGATTTATTTGTTTAGCAACTGAATGAGACTTCACTAATGAATAGACAAATGTTGAAAAAATTGGTGATTTTAACTCACACCATTCAGTTATAAAACATTCATAACTAGAATGAATAAATATAATTGAATATTAAGTATTTATGGAATTTTGATTTACTGTCGGGTGACTTTTTGTCAACCCTCTATATGTGTATATATATGTGTGTGTGTGTGTATATATATATATATATGTATATATACATATATGTCTGTATATATACATATGTATATATACATATATATATGTATATATACATATGTATATATACATATATATATGTATATGTATATAT
>NC_068981.1:99577269-99578595 GCF_001194135.2 Octopus bimaculoides | reverse complement strand
ATATATATATATATATATATATATATATATATATATAACATTTTCTTTGAAATTGCGAGTTTGCCTCACAACTTGAGTTTCATTCCCTGTAATCTGCTGGTGAGAAATCAGTGACTTAAAAAAGTCACACTGTGGCGGGAAAATTGAGTAGTGAAGCAAACTCACAGTTTTAGTAACAAGTTATATCCTCTACAACATCTATTGAGCACTCCTGTTTCATCTGTCTTACATAAAGCAACATACAAATTTTGTGTTTGTGTGTGTGTTTGTACATTTTGTGGAAGAAAACTATATACAAGTGTTTGAATGAGAGAACATGAATGATTTTTTTTTTTCATTTTGATAAATAATTTTTAGTCTTTTAAACTTTTAATCTATTTTAACCAATCTAATTTTGATAATCAAGAATTCATTTGGTAATCAATGTTCTCAGAATATCCAAGGTACCATACCTGCTTTGTAGATGAGGTGAGTTGATATCTCACTAATGCCACTGTATTATACTGTAAGTAAGGCAGTCAAACTTTTCTTTCCTTACTTTTTTGTAGTAAAAGAGATGAAATTTCTTGTAGTTTGCTCATCAGACAGGTGGTTTGTTAAGCTCCATCACTCAGATTTAATGCTCTTGCATGAAGAATAGCATAGATAATTAACTCATAATTTTAAATCGATTTAATAAACTAATCAAAGGTGTCTACATTTTTGACCAATATTTTTGCAGCACTGACCGCACTGTTTCTGTACACAAAAAACATACGTATTTATAACCACCAATGCAGACAAATATGAAAGCCAGTTTCGCACCAAGCCTCTGCTGAAACTATATATTTCCTCAGCTATACCAAAAACAAAATTGTTGAAAGTTTTTTTTTTTTTTTAATTTTTCTTTTGAAATGAAATATTCGCAAAGTGATTTTATTTCTGCAACATTTGCTCAGGAAAATCTCTTACTCTCCTTTTCCACATTCCATTTTTCTGTTATTTTCTCTCTCTCTCTCTCTCTCTCTCTGTATACATGTTTGACTGTTGGGCTCTGTCTGTTTGTCTGTCTCTATTCTACAACTCTCATTCACTGATACCTATATGTAACATTTATATATCTTACTCATTCTTTTCTCTTTTGTTTTCTTATACACATTCCATTTCATTGTCTATCTTTCTTTTTCAATCTCTCTTTCATACACAGATTTCTTTACTCTTGCATTCAGCTTTTTCGTTTTCTGTTCCATTTTTTTCTTTGCCCCATTTTTATATCTTCTATCCTCTCTCTCTCTCTCTCTCTCTCTGTATATATATATATATATATATATATATATATATATATAT
>NC_068981.1:99564006-99576974 GCF_001194135.2 Octopus bimaculoides | reverse complement strand
CCTCCACCTTTTTTTTTTTTCAGATAATTGTATTTTTACTCTCCCCCTCTTTCATACATGCTTGCATGTGTGTGTGTGTGTGTGTGTGAATGTTTTTATGCCTGTCTGTATTTGAAGTCGAGAAATTCAGCTTAACCTATTCACTTTTCCATGTGTATATATATGTATACATCATTACCATTAATACTGTCACATTACCAAAGACTTAGTCTTTGGATTTACTTCTGACACATTCCTGGCAATAACATCTGTTAATTCTCTTCCTGGCCTTTTTTTATCTTCAGTGAGACCTTATAAGGTAAAAATAAAATGGATATTTTTTTAAAGGCAAGAATGTGAAGAAGCCATTGTAAGTGAGTGGTATTGACCATATCAAATAACCTGTATATGTACCTATGTGTATATCTTTTCGAATACACTCTAACAGACCACACACTTATTCTTTGAATCATTCACTTTAACCAGTATATCCATCTTTTTACATGTCTATCTTTTTATCTTATTCTCTCTCTACTACTCATGTTATTTATACATACATAGATACATTCATATACATATACACACACACACACACACACACACACACACACAAGCATATGTATGTATGCATGTATATGTACAATGCTCTCTTCAATTCTTGGCCTCTGTCACATTTTCTCTCATACTGCACATACATATACAGTGGTTCACCTTGCTATTAAAATGTCTTATTTATCTACACTTCTCTCTCTCTCTCTCTCCATATATATATATATATATATATATATATATATATATATATATATTGGTCAGTTGTCCTGAATCAGGAAAAATAAGCATACTCTAAAATAAATTTTGAGCAGTTGTATTTTTATGTAGTTGAGTCATATATCCTTGATTTATAGAATATAACCTGTCAGAAAGTTACTATTGCACTTGGCAATGTAGATGTCACATGAGACCTGCTAGCCAGGAGTACATAGCCTCATTACTGATGGAGGCAAATATACAGTTTCAGTTTGATTACACAAAAAGCAAAATGAATAAAGACGTTTTTGATGCAATGGCCCCCACTATTACAATGAAGCTCTGGTAGCTAGTGGGTTTACTATGTCACCTATATGCCTGGACCTAACACCCACTAAAGAATGTGCTGATGTAAAATCCTCTGGTTTGCTCCACCCTTCTCATTCAATGTCAAGACCTGTCGTTTTTCTTTTGTTTCAGTTTCCACCACCAAACTAAGACTATATTTAACTCCATCAGTAGAGAGCTTATGTGCTTCTGGCCAGCAGGTCTGATGAGACAACTATACTGCCAAATGCAATAGTGGACATGAAATCAATGGTTACTTTCTGACTAGTTATATGGCATAACCAATGATGTACTTGATTACATAAAAGTATATGTATAGATCATCAAAATCTCTTTTGAACTGTGCATGTCTCACATATTTTCTCCCTCTTATGCTACACATACATATACATTCATTCATATGCATTTTCTCATTATATAATTTCAATGGAATGCCCAAAATTAAAAAGACATACTTTAGCTGCCCAGAGATAAGGCAGTTAGATATAACACTTATACTTAGGTAGATTAGTTAGTGTTTGAGTATATATATATATATATATATATATATATAGATTGATATATAGATATAGGGCATAATTTCAGCATGTACAATCTTTTCTATTTCTGTTGTATTTCCTGGCATACCAGTCAAATTTTTCTTACCAGAATTTACGGCCAAAAAAAGCAGGTTGACATATACACCAAGACAACTTTGGAGGACCAAAAATTTCATGTGAAATGCAGCAGGATTTGGAAGAATAGTGACAATTTTGTAATGTTTGCACTACATTATATTCTACATTAACTTGTATGCCAAAAAATAATGATGTTTTTCATCAGTCTACATTTTTTTCCTTAATTCTTTTGATATATATTCAGTATAGTGTTACCAGTGAATCCAAACTGCTGCAAGTACCCTATAAATTGCTAGGGTACAGAATCCTAGTTTGCTAAGCTGAATGCTGGGACCTTAACCTGCAAAGTTATTTTCGTGATATCTGTAATAATATTCAACTTGTGACATGTTGATCACTGAAACAACTTTATGCAAGATTCATTTTTGTTTCTTTTCCAATTTTAGATAGTATAAATCATTGATAGTTATATAATGGGAAATATTTAAACGTGTGTAATAAATTCTAAATTTTTTACAAACCTTGAATAAAATTTTATAATTTTTTCAAAATAACAAATTTATACAAACAAAATTATTTAAAAATAGATAATTTCAATTTTACCATATTTTGTTCATTGGATATTGTTGATAGGTTGTTCCTTCCATTGGGTGCTTCACTAGTTCTTGCAAAAATGGTTGAACAATCTAACAAATTTCTTTGAACTTTCCAATGGCTGAAATAAGTTAAACCAAAAACAAACTTAAACAAACAAAAAAAAAAAAAACAATGATTAGCAACAGCTCAAGCAAGAAGTGATTCACCTTGCTATGGAAATGTCACATACAGATCAACACAGCAAGTATCATTCTAGAGGAAAACGTACATATTATAACAACATACAACAGCAGAAAACATTCATACAGTGAGAGAAATAACGCATGATAAAGTTTCAATATAAAGCAGTTCCTGATATCTTCATTAATTTAAGAAATGTTGATATCTGAAATATCATGTTCATTTTTTTTGTTGTTTTTTTTTTTTATCTCATTCCCTTTCCTCTTGTATTTTATATAACAGAATATTCCCATTTGTTTTACATGTTGATGTGTTCTTTGTAAGTAATGTCCATGTACTTGTTACTGTAGGACATGTTACTATTGTGCCAATTACACTGGCTATCCTTTCCTTATATAGCCGAACCCTCTTCCCTTCCCTCCTTGACTTCTTTAACAATGTTATACTCCCACTACCACAACCACCACCACCATAACTACTACTCCTACTACCACCACCACCAAATTCCTCAAATTTGTTTCTTGTTTTTTTTTTTTACTGCATCTTCTTTCATTCATCTACTTGTTTTATTTTTATTAATTTTACTCTTCTTGTTATTTGTTGTTGCTGTTTTATTCTTCCTCTATGCAATAAGTTTTATTCAATTCCATCCATACCATTCTATAATCATAAGAAAAGAAAACCAAAATAAAAGAAAAAACAAAGTAAAAATCATCAAAACTTTCTTTCCTGTTTTAAAAGGAACTATTAAAAAAAAAAAAAAAAGAATCACAACTTTTAAATAAATTATTACTTTTTTTCTTTTTTTTTTTTGTTTCAAATTTTCTATTCATTTATTTATTTATTATTGAGTTTTCCCATCACTTTTCCCAAATGTGTGGCTCTTTTACAGAATACAAGTTTTCACATTTCTGGTTTTCTGGTCGAAGTTATTTCTCTCCTGTCTATTATGAAATCCCTATTGATTGAAGATGAGAAATTGTAAAAATAAAGAATAAGACAAAATATAAATTATTTTACAGTTTAAATACAAATTGTTTTAATTTCTTGGCCTTAATTAGGAAAATATCCCTCGAAGGATTGATACTGGCAGCAAAGGGAGATAATTCTGAATAAATTTCGAAAAGTAATTCTGAAAACTATTGTACTCTGACAAAATAGCCAAACAGCATTCACAAAAATTTGAGATTATCCAGAAATAATCAGATGATCTCTAACTATTAGCCCTATTTCTATGAGTTGATCGTCAAGATGCGAGATAGATGTTGGATGTGAGTTAAAATGCAACTAAATGACTGTTAATATGACTATGAATTAATCTACATATCAAACTAAATGCACCAGATATATTTACTGTTTTTTATTGCCCATCCTTAAATGTTCTTTTAGACATTTTTCCAGCTAAAAAAAACTACAATAATTATATATATATATATATATATATTTATCATAATTGTTTAAAATATTTTTAACTATTTAAAGCTTAATCGTATAAATATAAAGAGAATTATTTTGTCACCTGTTTTCTATATTACCATAAACTGTGACAAATACTATTGAACCAGAGATAAACTATCAAGTTCACACCTCAATGCAGTTTCAGTTCTTGGTTGAAATGAGATTGTTTCACTTGCACTGCTAAAGCCCCTGGAAAAGCATAACCATCTCAATATCTGATTCCCCCACCACCACCACTTTCCCTGAGATATAGGGTCTTTGTACCTCGTAAAAACTATATCAACGTTATGATGATCTACAGTTAGTTGAGTCATGCTAACCATGTAGCAAGCTAAGTCAACAATTTATGGTTATTTCCCCGTTGTTGCTGTTTCACTTTTCTTCATTTATATCACTAACACTTTGAGAAAGAGAAAAGCTTGATCATCACAGGAAAGCTTGGCTGTCTTCCTCCATGACATATATATATATATATATATATATATATATATATATATATATATATATATATATATATATATATTTATCTGACGGTAACAAATTAGTTTTCCAGAAGCTATCCCTCTCTAAATCATTGCAAGCTATCAAAACACTTGACAATTTTAGTGTGTAGCTGTTACTTACTGCTCTAAAATGTATGTCCCATGATGCCTATTTACAGCCATGTGGACTGAGGGGTGGAAAACTGTTTTGGCATAAGATCTAGGACATTGCTGAATATGGGCTGATGTCTTTTCAGTTAGCAGTGGTCTGCAGCTTACACAGTGTCTGTACAAGGAATCTAACAGGGAGGCAATCAAACAAAGCAATAGAATTGCATTACATCTTGCTTTCACAAAGTCAGTTCTTCACAAAAATAAAATTTGTATCAAAATTAAGATTTGTGAGGAAAGATACCAGTTTACAGATCCCTTCTTGGTCACGTGTTCAAACTTTGCTTTTGCCATTACTGTATTCTTTCTCTTTACTTCTGTTAATAACAATTTCTCCACTTCTACTTCACATTTGAGTATTTAATAGTGGGAAGATTATCCAACTCTAAAAACGTATGCTCCATCAAAAATCAACCACTCACATATACTAGTATGGAACAAGAACACAATATATAACACTCACACATAGACAGACAGATGTGTGTGTCAAGGGAAAGAGATACAGCTGAGAATCAATATCAGGTGGCAACTCAGATCCCAAGAAGCTACTTTTAGTCTATGAAAAACATCCTAGAGACACACAATATAACATATACTAATGGATGTAAATAGCAGAGATAGAAAATTTGGTAATATGTGAAATGAAATTACAAAATTACATATATTCTTGATATGTGTCTGCAAAAATTTCAGGTGTGTGAAAGACGTAAAAAAAATCTGCCATTTCAGCTGAAGCATGGAAACAGCTAAAGATGTTATTTAAAGTTCAACTCTTTGTATGCGTGAGTGAGTGAGAGAGAGAGAGAGAGAGTGTGTGTGTGTGTGTGTGCTTTTTTAAATTTCATTTATTTGTTGTATGTGTGACAAAGAGAGTCAATTGCTTGGTGCTCTGTATCTGATATCTGTCAAGGAGAGATATCTACTACTAGCTTGAAGTGAAATGTTAATCTACTTTCTGTGAAAGATATACCTCTGTTATATCTTTTTGAGAAATTAATGGTTTTAGTTCTTTTTCTTCAACTGATCCTATAAAACTACAAATTAAACATTTATTTTAATATCATGACAATATTCTCCCAATCCTCTCTTTCTCTCTCTACATATATATACACACACGTGTGTGTGTGTTTGTGTATGTTTACGTTGTCCTTAATCCAACCCTGATTTAAACATAGCATAGGATTAAAGAATAGTAGAACCAACATTAGACATTATTTCCTCTCTTTGAAGACTAAAATAAGCAAGTTTAGTAATTTGACATCAAGCTTTTCCTACTTCCTGCATTTTATTATTTATTATAACCTTCAAAATAGTAATTAGTGTCCTATATTTCAGCTAATATTTGTGTCATTATACTTTTTATATCATGTACTTCATGTGTTTTAGTCTGGGCCAGATTAAGACCAAGTGAAGCCCTTGGTCTTAATCCAGCAATAGTGCCCCACTCCACTAATCCTTTTTATGTCTAACTGTCAAACCATAAATACATGAAATACAGAAAGTAAAATAATAGAGTAAAAATTCAGTCTTCTTCCAGACCAACACCCAGGCCATACTACTGTATTAAATATTAACCTGCTTAATTTATTAATTTTACTATATAATAGATAATGCTAAACAGTTATGTAAATTCTTACATTTTGGGATGGTCTTCTTTTGGGTTTTTTTCTTGCCAAATAAGCACACACGCACTATATATTTATGCTTCACTTGTTTATTATTGTTCTTATTTTATGTCCATTGTCTGGAAATCTTTCATCACACACCTGTGACCTCTTCAGCAACTCTTCCATCCCATGTCTCATCCTGTTCTGTTTAAAACATAAGATAAAATAAGAACAATAATAAATGAGTGACAGTTGGCACTCCATCGCTTACGACAACGAGGGTTCCAGTTGATCCGATCAACGGAACAGCCTGCTCGTGAAATTAACATGCAAGTGGCTGAGCACTCCACAGACACGTGTACCCTTAACATAGTTCTCGGGGATATTCAGCGTGACACAATGTGACAAGTTTGGCCCTTTGAATTACAGGCACAACAGAAACAGGAAGTAAGAGTGAGAGAAAGTTGTAGTGAAAGAGTACAGCAGGGTTCACCACCATCCCCTGCCGGAGCCTCATGGAGCTTTAGGTGTTTTCACTCAATAAACACTCACAACGCCCGGTCTGGGAATCGAAACCGCGATCCTATGACCGCAAGTCCACTGCCCTAACCATTGGGCTATTGCGCCTCCACTAAATGAGTGAAAAACAAATATATAATGCATGTGTTTATTTCTCAAGAAAAAATTTACTTTGACCATCCTGCAATATAACAATATCTGTTTCAACATACAATATCACATCAGGTATCTTGCAAAACAAATGTTGTAATTGTCTATTTGTATCACGTTAAATACAGCATTGGAAGAAAAACCCTCTGGTGTTCCCCCTTTACTATTGTGCCCTAAGCACGTGCTTATTTCTTCTGTTGATCCTGGATTTAACCCTTTTGTTACCATATTTCTGCCATTACTTCAGTTAATTTTGAAAATAATGAACAATTTAGTAAAATAACTGTCATTATAAAGCTGGTACTTAGAACATAAATTTAACAAGAAATGTCAGTGGAATGTTTTAATTTAGATAACTTTAAAACAGTCTGTGTGTCATAGATCCAGAGATGGTACCAACCCCATGATTATCTATGTCCATCATCACTGTTCATTGATTCATATTTGATGTCAACAGGTTATATGGTGGCTGTTGTAAAATTTCTGCTACTGCATTAGTCAATGTACACACATACACATATACACATTGGTAAGTAATGTGGAAGCAAGAAATAAGCTCCCACTGACCTTTATTTCGATTCCCAGGTGAAACTAATTCATTTCAATTAAGCTGCTGATGCTCTTCAGAATTGTTTCATCATCTCTACTTTCCATTCTTTTTATTTGAAATATAGGTTTTTGTGCCTAATCACGAAGAAAATCTATTTTATATAAATTAACATTCATAATCTGAAACATGTTATGTTCAAACAAAAGACCAATTCTTCGAACTGAACACTAAAAATATGGAATCATAAATTAATTATTCTGATGTTCCCCAGATACATTTCACAAGAATTCTACACACCAAAACAATGCTTTAGCATTTATTTACATTTTTTGGCTTATTATTCTGTTCAGTTGCTGATCTTGCAAGCTAGAACTATTGTTACTTTCTCTATTTATATACGTAAATGACAAATAACATTCTATAGTGGGTAAACTGTCAACCTGGTCTATGGCTCGGTTTTGATTCCTGTTTAACTGTTTGAAAATATACCATTAGTCCCTTAGGAAGGGTGAGAATATTGTATACCATTTCACTCTCTTTCTCTCTCATCCCCCTCCCCCTCAACTCATTTGATCTCTTCTAAGATCATTATAGTTGATCACCCATTGACAGACACTTCAAACTGCAAGCAATTGACTGTATTTATCACTACTTGCATTAAATAACCATTCATGTATTTTTTCCTACCTCTTTGTGGGTTTTTGATTGTTGCTTTTTGTTGTTGTTTTTCCTTTCTTTCTTATGGATTTTAAAAATCTTTTATTCCTCTACTGTTTTTTGATGCTTGTATCACAAATCTGTTTGGCCATCACTTCATCATCTAAGGTTCCCCTATTTGTAGGTTCAACGCACAATAATCCCCCCAAAATATCTAACTATCGTTGTGATGCTGGTTACAGTGTCATTCATTCATAGGGTTGGTCAACAGTAATCAGTTTTGATGTTTTATTATTCCTCTGGCCTTAGATGTCCCAGTTAATTTTACTTGCACTAACTTTGTGATAAATATTTATAGCTTTATGCACACTACAACCCCAGTGTTTACATCCATATTTTACTATTTTATTTTCAACAACAAATGTCGCATTTTGGTAGAAATTTGGAAAATCTTATATTTTGGAGATTCATCTTTTCCTTTTTTTATATATATATATATATATATACATATATATTTTACATAGTTTAGTATGTTGGTAGAAGATGTAGAGCACTGATACAAATGCTTTACTGTATTTACTCTCATCTCTTAATGGGTTGAGTTCAAATCCCACGAGGATCAACTTTGCTTCTCATTTGTCCAAGATCAATAATCTTCCATGATATGATGATACCAATCCAATTGGCTCACCTTGTATAAAAAGAAAAGAAAATTAGACTTGTATCCACAGTCAACAAAAGTTATTACTTTCCCACTTCTAATATCTGTGCCGTAAAGATGTAATGTTGATTCAAGAAAAGTCATACAATCACTACCAACTTCCTTATGTTCTAAGGAAGAGAGATTTGGTGAGTACAGTGTAACAAAAGGTAAGATCCTAGTAAGCCAAGTCATTCATCAAACTGATTTTAGTCTTTGATTGAAGCTCTATTCATACCACTATAGCATAGTTATCATAATTTCATTCATACTCCACAACAAATGTCACAGCAAAAGATAAAAAATTATGAGATTTAAGAAAAAATGAAATTTACATATCTTTATCATACATTTCATGTTCTTTTTTTCAATTATTGGTAAACTAATACTAAAGCAAACCAACTATTTGTAATAATGTAAATCAACTGATTTGTTAGCTCTAAGATTAACCAATAATGTAGGTATGAAAGTAAACCAACAACCCTTTTAGCACAACGATCAACCAAACCATTGATACTAAGCTAAAACAACTTGTTGGTAATAAGGTCAACAAACCAATCTTTTTGCTAACATAAATCAAGTTGGTGGTACTAAGGTAAACCTGCCAATTGTCACTAAGAGAAACCAATGTGTTGGTACTAAGATACATATACACAAACACATTACATCCACGTGTGTGTGTATGTATGTATATATGTATGTAAATATATGATAGATCTGGCATCAGTTTCAATGACAAGCATTCAGTTGTTCAATCAATCGATTGCTCATTGGTACATATATATTTGTGTGTATGTATATATGTATGTGTGTAAATATATATATGTGTGTTTGTGTGTAAAATCGTTGTCATTATCATCATCAACATCATCATTTAATATCTGTTTTCCAGGCTGGCATGGGTTGGATGGTTCAACAGGTTCTAACAAGTCAGAGGACTCTGCCATACTCCAATGTCTTTAGTATGGTTTCTCTGGCTGGATACCCTTCCTAATACCAACCACTTTACAAAGTGTGCAAGGTGCTTATGTGGTACTAGTATTAGTGAAGTCACCTTGCAACTGACAATACTTAAGGGTCTAAAGCAAGGGTTCTCAACCATTTTTCATCTATGGACCCCTTTGGTTATTTTTTTATTCTGGTGGAACCCCATAGCCATTCAATGTTTAAAAACTAATTTTATAGAAACTTCTTTCAAAAATCTTATTTTGTTTTGCACACATAAACTTGTATAGTTGAACTATGTAAAACATTCAAGAAAGAAACCTAGCTGTTTCTTGCAATATATACCATACACACATTTAAAGCAGAAGTTTTTTAGGGGCCCTTGAAATACTATTGTGGATCCCAAATTTACTATTTTGTTTCATGGACCCTGGTTGAGAACCAGTGGTTTAAAGGAAGCCTTCTTATTGTAGGAAAATTGAGGAAAAAGGTTTAATGATTCATGTGAGGTTAATGCTGAGGTAAATATGATGGGAAGAACAGATTTATGGCTGTGAAAGGACAGGAGGGAAGAGAGCAACAGTGTAGATACAATTGGAGAAGAGAATATGGAAGGGAAAGAGGTTAGTATTGTAAGTTAGTGAGAAATGGAGGAACAGAGTGGTAAGAGTAATGAGGTGGGGGCTCAGGGTTATCATACATTGTAAGGGCAAATATGGATAGAAGGTGTGAGGAGAATGTAACATAAAAGAGAGAAATAGATGAAGGTGGTGAGGAACCACAGAAAGACAATGAAGGGAAGAGAGGTGCGAGGGAGTAGGGGAGAGGATATTGAGGAGGCAGAGAAGATGTGGGGAGAGGACAGTGAGTGAGTGCATTTAAAACAGTGAGAGTAAGAGAAAGCATCCCAGACAGGAAAGCTGTGGAGAGAAGATAGTAGGGGGCTGTTAAATAAGGGAAGAAAGGTTGAAGAGCATCCTAGAGCAGGGGTTTTCAAACTTTTTGACTTGCGGACCCCTTTATATTTCGGGCTTTACCTTAGGGACCCCCTTATAAACGCTTATGAAATTTATACATAAATATTTGCTTAAAATAACATATATTTTTACATTTATTTATTTAACAGTATTTAACAAATAAGTTTATTGCCAATTAAAAGATTTCGATTAAAAAACATATATAAAATCAAATTGCCCATAAAAAGTACTTGCTGTCCACAGACCCCCTGTGGTCTGCGGACCACAGTTTGAAAACCCCTGTCCTAGAGTGTGAATGCAGCAGATATTGAGGTAAGAAGCAGTTGGAGGAAGGAGGGTGTCAGAGGTTACAGGAGAGGAAAGGATAAAAGCAGTGATAGGATCCTGGGCAAAGATGGTGCAAATGCTGCAAGAGAATCAAAACCATCAATACTCCCCTTACTAGCATTCTTTCTGCCATCTTTGCCTGAGAAGATAGGTTTTGGATTTCATCTATACAGTTTGTCATCTGTTTTGTGAGGTTCAGCATCTTGAGATAAGTTTTCACCACTTCATCCCATGTCTTTCTAGATTTTCCTTTTACACAGGGACCACCTACTTTGAGTACCCAACACATATTACATGGCCATACCAGCATACTCACCTTATTTCTTTCAAATCCTTCACATATGTATAATATCTATGTGTGTGTGTGTGTGTTTACGTCACCGTAACTTAGTAGTTCAGCAAAAGAGACCAATAGAATAAGTATTAGGCTTACAAAGAATAAGTCCTGAGGTTGATTTCTTTGACTAAAAAACCCTTTAAGGTGGTGCTCCAGCATGGTCACAGTCATATGATTGAAACAAGTAAAAGAATAAAGAATGTATGTATGTATGTATGTATGTATGTATATATGTATATATATATATATATATATATGTATATATATATATACACTTGCTGGTACTAAGATAAATCAACCAACCTAACAGAAGTCTCAACTAATTGTTTATTCATTCTTATTTTCTTGCGTTAGGCTGTATGATGTGATAATAGGTTTCTGCTGAAGTATGTCCATAATATAATTGGAAACAAACTTTAGGAAGTCCCACTTAGTAACTAAATGAATAATCTCTTGTATTTAATAGTTTTCATTTGATCTAAATAGTGTCTTGTATGCATAAACACATAACCATAGGCACAGACATACATGCACATGCATATTTCTAAACATTACATTTTAGTGTGAATGATATATATTTTATGAGTATATATACATACTGACGCACACATCTATACATACATCTGTAGAGTAACGTCTGTCAAAATATCCCATTTTTCTTCCTTCTATACTGATGTTAAAGCCATTGTTCTTCTGCCAGAAATTATTTCTCATATAAATACAATCCTTACAATCATTATTTGACCTCATTAAAGCAACGAGCTGGTAGATTCATTAGCCCACTGGGCAAAATGTTTACTGGCCTTTCATCTGTCTTTGTGTTCTGAGTCCAAATTCTGCCATGGTTTACTTTACCTTATATCCCTTCAGAGTCAATAAAATAAGTGCTCGTTGAACACTGGGGTCAATGTAATCAACTAAACTCCTTCCCTGAAATTGCTGGCCTTGTGCCAAAATTTGCAATTAATATTTGAACTCATAAACTATTAATACTAAGGTGAACCCAGAGTTGTAAGCTTACCAAATTAGTGACATAAAACAGAGTACTCTAAGTTTACATACAGAGATATCATTAGGTTATTCTGAGCTTGTAAAGAAATATTTCTCTCCAAAGAAAAACATGTGAA
Organism: Octopus bimaculoides; assembly: GCF_001194135.2. Lineage (NCBI taxonomy): Eukaryota > Metazoa > Mollusca > Cephalopoda > Octopoda > Octopodidae > Octopus > Octopus bimaculoides. Next base: position 99,564,499 of record NC_068981.1, on the reverse strand, counting down.
GTATTTGTAATGAGATTTGCTGTCAGTTCCTATAGAATTCTCACATAAAACTGGAAAAGTATCAAATGCGATGATAATCAGATAAAGAAATGAAACATTGACCCTTGAAATAAGACCACAATCATCTCAATATCGTGCAGCTGCTAAACCAAGAAAATGTTCTTTTGGGAATTTTCTCCTTTCTATTTATTTATTTATTTGTTAAAGACAAATCACACTTCAGCATTAATTGATAAAACATGAAAATTACTTTGTAAATAACTATATTAATTAATTATAATCCAGTCTAAATAGTGCCATACATGCATATACATAGCCAAGTCTAGGAATTCATAGACTTATTTTATGACCATATACACCCATGCTCACTTAGACTCATATACACAGATGTATGTTAAATGATGATGATGATATACATGTACAAATCCCCCTCCCCTTACACACACATATATGTATGTCATATATATATATATATATATATATATATATATAT
>NC_068981.1:99562990-99563996 GCF_001194135.2 Octopus bimaculoides | reverse complement strand
TATATATATATATATATATATATATATATATGGATCCAGATTGATTTCAATGATGAGAATTCACTTGTTCAGTTAAGGGATTGTTCATCACTGAATATATATTTATGTTGTTGTTGTTGTTGTTGGCATTCCGTCGCTTACGACGTCGAGGTTCCAGTTGATCCGATCAACGGAACAGCCTGCTCATGAAATTAACGTGCAAGTGGCTGAGCACTCCACAGACACGTGTACCCTTAACGTAGTTCTCGGGGATATTCAGCATGACACAGTGTGACAAGGCTGGCCCTTTGAAATACAAGTACAACAGAAACAGGAAGAAAGAATGAGAGAAAGTTGTGGTGAAAGAGTACAGCAGGGTTCGCCACCACCCCCTGCCGGAGCCTCGTGGAGCTTTAGGTGTTTTCGCTCAATAAACACTCATAACACCCGGTCTGGGAATGGAAACCACAATACTATGACCATGAGTCCACTGCCCTAACCACTGGGCCATTGCACTGCCACATATATTTATGTGCATGTGTGTGTATACACATATATGATGGCACTCTGTCAGCTACAATGATGAGCATTCCAGTTGATTCATCAATCAATTGAACAGGCTTCTCATGAAATTAATGAGCAAGCAGCTGAGCACATCCTTTACATAGTTCTCAGTGTGATTCAGCATGGCACAGGGTGTGACAATGCCAGCCCTTTGATTTACAAGTACAACTCATTTTTGTCAGCTGAGTGGACTGGAGCAATGTGAAAGAAAATGTCTTGCTCAAGAACACCATGCACTTCCAAGAACCAAACTCACAACCTTATGATTGTCTGCTGAATAACCTAACTATTAAGCCATACACTTTCTGGCTGTGTGGTAAGAAGCTTGCTTCCCAACCACATGGTACTGGGTTCAGTCCCACTGCATGGCACCTTGGGTAAGTGTCTTCTGCTATAGCCTCAGGCTGACCAAAACCTTGTGAGTGGATTTGGTAGACAGCAACTGAAAGAAGCCCATTGTATA
>NC_068981.1:99561433-99562643 GCF_001194135.2 Octopus bimaculoides | reverse complement strand
ACTGAAAATTCTTCAAGACAGTGCCCCAGCATGGCCACTGTCAAGTGACTGAAACAGATTAAAAACATTAAGATGTGTGTGTTTGAGTTTATGTGTGTATATATACATATATATATATATATATATATATATATATATATATATATATACACACACACACAGATATATATATTTGATGAACACACAAGAAACAGCATTAAATTAAAATAGCCATCTCTGTATCATACTAAATGTCTTATGCACTATTGAAAAGCATGTTCTGTGGGGTTTTTCTGAGAAAAAATCCCACAAGAAAAACAACTGCATTTTACTCTACATGGGACTTGTCAATGCTGTGCACCCATTTGTCACAGATGTATTTTACCTTATCAATGTCCAATAAGCTTTCTGTAATACCAGTGAATGAATTACTTACTGTTAAAGCATAAATTTCACCTTAGCAAGTTACAAACAGATGCACAACATTGACAAGTCCCTAAATAGAGTGAAATGCCTTTGTTGTTCTCATGAATCACTGCTGCAATGATGTTCACTTCTCTCCAATATATATTGCATTCCCAAGACATATCTGTGAAGAGTTTTTTCTCTCAGAAACCACAGCAGCATGCCTTTCAACAATGTACATACATTTAGTATGATACACAGCTGGTTAGAGTGTCAGGTTTATAATTGTGAGGTTGTGTGTTCTTGAGCAAGACACTTTATTTCATGTTGCTCCAGTTTACTCAGCTGTCTTTCCTTTGGACAACATTGGTGAAATGGAGAGGGAAGACTGGTATGTATGGGCAACTACTAGTCGTCCACAAACAGCCTTGCCTGGATTTGTGCCTTGAAGGGTAACTTTCTAGGTGTAATCCCTAACCGAAGGGGGTCTTTACCTATTACCCTATATGTAAGCTATGTATGTATGTATACATACATTATGTATATGCATTCATAAATATATTCTTTTTCGTGTGTGTGTGTGTGTGTGTCTGTGTGTGTAAGCGTGCGACGATTGTTAAATAACAACTTAGAACAAGTGGAGAAGAGTCTTTTTATCTCCAATTAAATGCTAATATCTACCTAAAGTTAACAAGTCAAGCATTTAGACATTACTTAACTTATGTACTCAGTATGTGATATCTATAATAGGGAACACATAACTGTTATCCAATGACTCTCTCTCTCTCTCTCTGTATATATATATATATATATATATATATATATA
>NC_068981.1:99555997-99561423 GCF_001194135.2 Octopus bimaculoides | reverse complement strand
ACACACACACACACACACACACATTTGTATAGATATACCTATACACATATTCAATCAGCAGAAGTTACAAAGTGATATATATATATATATTCAAGTAGAACTTATTTAGCAATATATGTGTATATGTTCAGATGAATAATTTCAAAATAGCTGTGGGGCTAAGCTGCATGACTGATGTTGATAGTAGTAGTAGTCAACATCTCTGTTAATATTATCATTGCCATAGTTTTGATATCTGTAAACCATTTACTCCAGGTTTAACTTATAGGTCCAAACAAACATAATTACAGAAAATCAGTACCATAGTCAAATATGCTCAGACAGGGTTGTTTTTATCAGGCTTTTATACCAAGGCACAATCAGCATGTTACATATTCAAAATGCAGTCAATAGAAGCTATTCATGCTGCTCTGATGCGAGTTAAAATTGGAAATCACTGGCAACGATGACAACAATGATGATGATGATGATGATGATGATGATGGCATTGGTTGTAGCTGTGGTGGTGATGTTGGTGGTGATTATACTGAAGGCTGCATGAATGATGACTGGACAATCAGTATAGGGTTATTTAAATGTTCAGCTGGGCCTGAGGTTGTTGGGACATTATGAAACATTTTTGTGACGTTTTTGGATTTTTTTTTTCTTTTAATGGAAAAAATTAAAAGTTCTTGTTGATCAACAAGTATGGAATAAAATATTTATAGAAAAATTTCTCATTTGTCTCATTCTTTTTATTTTTATTTATTCATTTTTTAAAATTTATTTATTTGGCTTTTCATATATCTCCTTAGTTGAGTCTCACAATGGGTCAGAAGATGTCAGGCTACAAAATGTTTATTAACCTGCTAGAAGCTAAACAGGAAGATTCACTTCAAACAGTTTAGACATGTAACTTTCTCAACATTCACTTTCACACCATACACTCTTCTGTAACTGGATATATCCTTTTATCACCTACTTTCTTTCCTGTAATTAACTCGGCGCAGGAGTGGCTGTGTGGTAAGTAGCTTACATACGAACCACATGGTTCCGGGTTCAGTCCCACTGCGTGGCACCTTAGGCAAGTGTCTTCTACTATAGCCTCGGGCCGACCAAAGCCTTGTGAGTGGATTTGGTAGGCGGAAACTGAAAGAAGCCCATCATATATGTTTGTGTGTCTGTGTTTGTCCCCCCACCATCGCTTGACAACTAGATGGTGGTGTGTTTACGTCCCCGTTACTTAGCGGTTCGGCAAAAGAAACCGATAGAATAAGTACTAGGCTTCCAAAGAATAAGTCCTGGGGTCAATTTGCTCGACTAAAGGTGGTGCTCCAGCATGGCCGCAGTCAAATGACTGAAACAAGTAAAAGAGTAAAGAGAGTATCTCACTACTTTTAAACTTTAATCATTACTCTCTCAGAAACAACCAATCACAATTGGTATTTTATACCTTCTTGTCATTTTTACTCCCATCATTAGCTAGATGTTTGTTTCTTCTCAATTTCTCTTGCAGCTTTTTGGGGTTGGTTTTGTTTCTTTTTTCATACTGTGACAGACCACATCAATAATCCATATCTAATTTTAGTTCATAAAAGATGTAGGCATAGCTATCTAGTTAAGATGCTTGTTTCCCAACCTTAGTTCTGGATTCAGCTCCACTGCATAGCACTTTGGGTGAGTTTCTTCTACTATAATCGTAGGTCAATCAAAGTATTGACAGTGGATTTGGTTGACAAACATTGAAAGAAGTCTTTTGTATATATATATATATATTTATATATGGGTGTATATGTGTACATGTGTGTGAGTTAGTGTCTCCTTTTTTTGACATTACAGGATTGTTGTAAGCAAATGTTACCAGTATACAAACGGTATCCTTCATTTCCAATCTTCATTGAAAACATGTCAGGCCATGGGGACAAATTACCTTACTAGGAAACACTTGAAAGGTAGTGACAGGAAGAGTGACCATAGAAAATCTGCCACATCGAATTCTCTCTGACCCATGCAAACATAGAAAAGTAGATACTAATACGATGATGATTCAATAAGATTATATTTCACCTTCTTGCAGTGGTGAAGTTTGATTTACACACATATTTTTCCCACCAACATAAAAACAAGCTAATGTTAGATGATAATAACAGTGGTAATTTCCTGGGACAGTCATACATCATGATCTACCAAAGGCTATCTTTGCCAACAGTGTCAAAGGCCTTGGTCAGACTGACATATGTAGAGCTCAAACCACTATCCTATTCCTGTCACCTCCCTAAAGACTGTCTAGTAGCAAACACCATGTTGACAGCTTCACTTTCTTTCTGCAGGCTACACTGGCTTCCTGGCAAGAGGACTTGCTCAAGGTGTATGATGAGATGATTGAGTAGAATTCTAGCTAGAGTATTGCATGCAACAAACAGCAGGTACATTCCAAGTGGTTGTTGCAGACCTGACAATTTCCTTTGTGCTTGTAAAAGTATATTATGGAAGCATCCTTGAAGTCTGAAGTCCTGAGAAACTATCTTATGTTTCCATATGAGCTGGAATAGCTTTAAACCTTTAGCATTTAAACCAGCCATATCTGGTCCAAATATTCATATTTTATATTCAGGCCAACCAGATCTGGCATCTCACACCTACCTTACAATGTCATTCTAAAAATATGCAATTACATTATTGAAATCTCAAAGCTATGAGATAATGCATGAAGAATTTAAAACAGAGTAATCTGAATGCTAATGGGTTAAAACATTCAATACATTGTTATGCTTTTCACATAATCAAAATTCCCAGAATGTATTCGCTTGCTAGCAGTTGAGCTGTTTCTCTGTTATTTTTATATACCCTGCACAAGTCTGATGTCATTTCTATTTTTCTCTATTTATTCCATGCTCTTCTGAAATATATTTTTATCTAAGTTGTTAAAAACTTGACTGTAGAGTTATAATTCTACTAAATTTCTCTTTATGAGCCATTCATTCTGGTTTCATCATCACAATTTTCACCTTTCTTTTCAATGCTGAACATTGCATCATCTGATTCTCTTTTAACAGAACAGTATTCTTTTCTGCTAGATCTCTCCCCCATGCAGTACTTACCTATTTGCACTTTTTTCGACACTTGGAAACGTACCACTCTAACATTTGTTATTTCATAATCATGACATCATTGCCTCCCTTTGTTCTGGTTGAGAATAATCATTCACCACTTCTTAACTGAGTATAAAAGATTGTCTCTTGGAATTCTCTTAATGGTTCCATCTATCTTCTTTTAATCTGTTTTGATTACTTAAACCATACTTATCACAGTTCTCTTACCTGAAACTAATTAAGAGCTTATGGATTTCACTAGACATTTGTTGAATAGTTCCAATTAAACCTGAGTGTTTATTCAGATCTCAAACTAATGTGGCAATTGAGTGGAAATGGTAGTTTATAGAAAAGGTTGTGTGATAGAAGTAATAGTTGTAAGAACAGCTCTTTTCTTTGATGCCAAAAGTCAAATCTGTATAGTGTGAGTTAACCCTTTAGTATTCAGATTACTCTGTCAAATGTAATACTTATTTAATCCTATTGTTTTGAATTAATCATGAATTATTTTGTAGCTTCAAGTGTTTGATGATGTGATGGTTTATTTTTGTAATAACATTGCAGAGGTGTGAGGGAACCAGATTTGGCCAGTTTGAACATAAAGCAGGTAGAATATTTTGGATAGATATAGCTGGTTTAAATGCTAAAGGGTTAATGCTTTCATTCTAAAATATTCCAACAACTCCAGTTATCTCAACATAAAGCATTGTTTATTAAGTGTCATCCAATCAATGGACACAATTCTATCATGTGCTGTTTTTCACTCCCACATCATTTATTAAAGTTTACATCGATTTGTCCAGTGGGACATTCTATGGACTCTACGAGGTGATGTTAGATATACATGAACTCATTGTTGTGGCTTTACTCTTTTTGACTTAGCACACTGACTGAGGTACAGATTGTTCATTTACATCATGGACAATTGAAGTTACATTTTGCCATTTTGCACTTCAGTTTGGAATCGTTGCAGTGTTTTCTTCATTTGCTTATAAAGTTATTATCTGAGCACAATATCATTATTCATCTTATGTTATAACAGATATGATTGTTGTTATTGGTGTTTAGCACCAGATCAACCCTAATTAAGCTGACCTGGAAAGGCTTCCAGACATTACCATCCAACTTTTTTTACATCTAGGAATACATTGTCTTATCTGATTTTCCTAGGATGATAAGGTGTGATTAGGGGAAACTTGGTTGCTATTTCTTGCAGGCTCAACAACCATGTACTTGGCTCATGTGAAGGCATCAGAGTGTGAATGCTACAATGTGATCTATGACAGACCCAATAAAGCCCACAATATTTAACCAAAAGGTTATGTTTAAGATCTTCCAATATAGACTTTGAAGCTTACAAAGAGTAGTATGAAAATTCTCTCAGGTGTAAGATATGGATGGTAAGGTACTGTGAAAGGAACAGATTACCAGAACTGGATAGACTGCCCTGTAAATTTAAGAATATCAGTTAAACAGATCTTATCTTACACATTACACTGTTGAAAGAATTAAGGGCAGATTTGACTTTGATCAATCTGAACCAGTTAAATCCATTGAAATGAAATGCCAACCAGTATCTAGTAGCCTTCTTTAGGCCAGAAAATATTTCAGCACTGGACCACATTGGAGCGCTGTTCACATTTCTAGAGTGGAGAGCTATTCAGTGGAAGGAAAAGCAAAACTAAGGAAGCTTTTATCTCAAGATGAATTCAAAACAAAGTATCCACTTTCACTTCACAAGGATCAGCAGAACTCAGTCATACCGACATGATATCACTTCTGCTTGCTTCCAGTCCTGACATCACTCTTCCTCCCTTGCTTTTAGCCACATTTCCTTTCACTCCTCCACACATTCACAAATATTTTAAATCACACATCAGAAAAATTGTCATTTGGCTACCTGGAAAATTTTCACTAATAAACTATAATTAGCTCATTAATATTCTGTGCTTGTAACAGTTTCTGCTCCAGAAAACTGTCAAAATCCACCTAATGAGCTGGGATTTTTTATTCCTCATATTACTACTGTTTCTCTCGAAGGAACTGTACTTCTCCCAGCTTTTCCTCCGTAGAATATTATCTCTTTCAAACTCCCTCTCAACACACACTTTCAATGTTGACATTAGCATATAAAAGTTCAAATTTAATGGTTGCATTAATTCCACTGAAAAGGCTTATAAATACCATGGCTACTGCCCACACACATCCCATCTTTTATCTATATACTAGAAAAATTTTAAGAAAACATTAGATAATTGAAAGTTGTAAACAGGCTCTGCTAATAGTGCCAGCAAGGAACATGGACTATGAATACATAAATGTGTGTGTGTGTGTGTGTGTGTGTGTGTGTGTGTG
>NC_068981.1:99542821-99555987 GCF_001194135.2 Octopus bimaculoides | reverse complement strand
GTGTGTGTGTGTGTGTGTGTGTGTGTGTGTGTATTTATATATTCATAAATATAACAAAACAATCATAAAGTCTCAGCTTATTCATAAATAATTAGCAAAATAACTTATCTTCATCAAATCAATATGTCTTATCATCTCAGCTATGGAAAATAGCCAACCACTTGATCACTTGCCAATAAAGGGAACATGTGATCCAGTTAGACTAGAACAGGATAAATAGATGGTTATAAATACTAAGTTTTTCTCTATGAAGGATAGAGTATAAACTAGTAAGTAGTGGCTTCTGAGTAAGAGTTAGATGGACACAGATACACAAGATAATCTAGAGAAGGAAGGTGTGAAAACTGAAAGATCCCTCTGCAAAGCATAGATTCATAGAGTAGGAGGTGATAGAGATTTACAACACAGAGGACAACTGCAACTTCTACAAGAAAACCTGCTGTAAGTCACAGACAGGATCTGTGGTAGAAGCAAGGTACCAGCCAGGTAGAAGATATGGTAGTGGAATGGTACAGTAGACAGAATCATAAAAACTAAGAAAAAGACTGATCCTCCAAAAGAGGATGTATAAGAAACATTATCAGGTGGCTAGGTATCAGGTGTACATAGCACAGAGAGAAGATGTTCTTTGAGGATCAAAGGGTGTCTGTTTGAATGCAAATATTGTTGGAAAAACTGTTTGGATGACAGAGGTGCATTTACACTCATCAGTGTCAAGAAGAAAGAGGCTTGGAATGTCAATGTCAGAGGTTGCTGAATATGAAGAATGTTTGGTGGGAAAAAAATCAATCCCAAACAGACCCAACAGAAGGACAGCTCTTGATGTTGACAGTGGTCTGGTCAATAGTGCAATTAAGGATATAAAAAAGCAGGGTAAACTGCTGGCCCATCAGGGATAGTTACTAAAACACTGAAAACATATGTTGAAGTAGGGCTCAAGTTAGTCACTCTTGTAATTAGTCAGGAAGTACAGATAGGAGCCATACACAATGATTGAACTATTATAAAGGCAATCTTGAACTATTATAAAGGTAAAGAAGGCAATGCTTTAGAACAAAACAACTATAGAGGCATCATATTAAAGGACGAAGTTATAAAAGTAGTAGAAAGAGTTGTGGATCAACTCATTAAGAAGTAAGTTAGCTTAGATTTACACCAGGTCTGGATATGGCAGACGCTCTCTTCTTAGTGAGGCAACTTCAAGAGAAGGGCTTAACTAAGTAAAAATCATTATACTTAGAATTTGCTTATCTGCAGAAAGCATTTAACAAGGTTCTACACTCTGTAGCTTGAAGGTATTTAAAAAAAAAACTAGGTATAAATATATGACTTGTGAGAACTGTACAAGCAATATATGGTGATGCCATTAGTAAAGTGAGAGTCAACATAAATGAAGTAAGTAATTTTCTGTGAAGGTGGGTGTTTGTTAAGGCTCGATTATCAGCTTGCTTCTATTTATTGCAGTTCTCCAAGCCAAAAGAATAGAGTTTAAGACTGGTTATTAATAGAAATTCCTGCATGCCAATAACCTCACTCATATTTAAATCTGTCAGAAATTTTAGTGAATAAATTCCAGATTAGGAAGTAAAATCTAAGTCTTGATTAGCAGGAAAGGAAATAGGAAGCCACTGCCATAATGAAATGGTTGTGAAGAGGAGTAGGTAGAAATTCTGTACAATATGCCATCTATAGACTACAGGTACACACAAGATGTAGTGGGATCACAAGTAGGCTGGCAAAAAGAAGACTTTGTATGTGGCAGATGCACAAAAATAGCAAACATGAAATAAATTCTTTCAAATGCTCAGAAGGCTTCCTAGAAGTAGTAGAGATTTTGTTATCCAGGTGACATAATTATTAGTGGAGAATAGAGTTCTCTGAAAGCATAGTAGCCAGAATAAGAACAGGATGGAAAAAGTTTAGATAATTAATAACTCTGTTGGCATCAAAAGTATTCTGTCTTCAAAGGAAGGATAGATTATATGATGCTTGTGTATAAAGTGCTATGTTGCATAGTGGCAAAAACATAAGCATTAAATGCAGAGGATGTGCAAAGGCTGGAATGAAATATAGTAAGTATGCTCCACTGGATGCATTGTATTAGTGTGCATTAATGACAAAGCACAAATGAGCAGAGAGTAAAACTAAGTATAAGAGAAATAAGATGCAGTAGACAAGATTATGCTTGTACAGACATAGAATATATATGGGTGGGAATCATGAAAGCTAGTTTCAAGAGGATGAATCTCATAAAATTGATGACAAAGGAATAAAGAAATTGGCAATATTGTGTGTTTGAAAAGACCCATTCAACCTATACATAGATAAAAACGATGTAAAAATAATGATGAGATGACAATATAACCATCAGGACTTCATTGTATACAATATTTCACTAGAATGTTCACAAAACTAGATTTTAGGCAGACTAAATTGAAAAATAATTATAGTCATAAATATTCAAATATGTGTATGTAGTGCCTAGATATAATTGTGTTTCTTAACACAAATGTATATAATGAGTAAATCTGAATTTCTATTTTTTTATTTCCAGCTAAGAATGTTTAGGGTTATATCCATACAAATATAACAAACATCAGCTAGAAATTAATATGCAGGGTTCTAATTCACTCAAATTTTTATAACTCTTGACCACAATGACCATAAGCTATCAGTTATCATAATTCAGCTTAAACTAATTGAATTAAGCATACATAATGATTGCATTCACACGAACAAAACTGGTGGTGTCTATATGAGTGCAAAAGTGAAGTATGCCAGCTTTGGAAGGCAGTGACACTAGAAATACAACTCCAGGAATAAACCTTTTCTACCCATGAGTGCATGTGAAGAAGCAAAAGAAGTCAACCTCATCAACAAATCAGATAGAAAGGTTACTCAGAACCCTCTGATCCTATTTATCCTGAAAAGAAGAGGAAGACACAATCAGTGGAAGAATAGTGGTTGTATCAGAGGCCCCAGACACCTCAAACATAAGGATATGAACATTTAAATTAATGAATCCAAAAACACAATTGTGTCCCATTATAATGTATATATATATATATATGTTCATATGATGATATCTCCACAATGTGTTGATGAGAAAAATATGTAATCGCTACCAATATAGCAAGAGATTTCTCCCCAAAGGCCATGTGGTTATGGTCTGGTCAGCCATATTGTAAATCAGGTGATTCACGAAGGAGTCATACCCAATGAATGATGTAGCAGCACCATAGTCAACTGCTATAAAGGTAAAGGTGATGCCTTAGACAGAAATAATTTCAGAGGTATCAAATTGCTGGATCAGGTGATGAAAGTTACAGAGAGAGTCATAGCCCAACTTAGGGAGAGAGTTAGTTTAGATGAGATGCAATTTGGTTTTGTGCCAGGGAGAAGCACCACTGATGCTACATTTCTGGTGAGGCAGCTGCAGAGAGCCAAAGATAAACCTCTGTACTTGGCCTTTGTTGACTTGGAGAAAGCCTTTGACAGGCCCCAAAACCCACCCACCGCAATCCCTTATCTGGTCGTCAATGAGGAAACTAGGGATAGGTGAGTGGTTGGCGAGAGCTGTACAAACTATGTACAGGAATGCTACCAGTAAGGTGAGGGTCGGCAATGAGTACAGCGAAGAATTCAGGGTACAAGTAGTGGTTCAACAAGGATTGGTGCTCAGCCCCATATTGTTCATCATAGTCTTCCAAGCAATAACAGAGGAATTCAAGACAGGATACCCCTGGGAGTTCCTCTATGTCGATGACCTTGCTCTTATAGCAAAATTACTACATGAACTAGAGAAGAAGTTCCAGGTATGAAAGCAAGGTCTAGAATCAAAGAGCCTTAGAGTTAACCTAGTAAAAACCAAAGTCATAGTAAGTAGGAAGGCAAGCAAATCACAAATCCCTTCAAGTAGATGGCCCTGCTTAATCTGTAGAAAAGGTGTAGATAGAAACTCCATAAGATGCACCCAGTGTAAGCTTTGCACACATAAATGGTGCAGCAATATCAGGGGAAGGTTACCAGTGAAACTATCTTTTGTATGTGGAAGATATACAGGTACAATAAATGCTGAAAACAGATAGAAAATAGACTCCATCAACTGCCAGTGGGGCAAGCCAGAGGTAGTAGATAGCTTCCGTTATCTAGGTGACCAAGTTAGAAGTGGAGGTGGATGCTCCAAGAGTGTAGCTGTGAGAATAAGTTTAGGATGGGCAAAGGTCAGAGAGTTCCTACCACTGCTGGCAACAAAGGGCTTCTCTCTCAAAATGAAAGGCAGATTGTTTGATGCCTGTGTGCAAACAGCTATGCTGCATGGCAGTGAAACATGGGCTGTGACAGCTGAGGACATGTGTAGGCTTGAAAAAATGAAGTCAATATGCTTCACTAGATGTGCAACGTCAGTGTGCATAGTTGACAGAGTGTAAGCATCTTGAGAGTAAAGTTAGGCATAAGAGGCATCAGATGTGGTGTGCAAGAGAGACGACTGTGCTGGTATGATCATGTGATGCATATGAATGAGGACAGCTGTGTGAAGAAGTGCCAATCTCTAACTGTAGAGGGAACCTGTGGTAGAGGTAAACCCAGAAAGACATAGAACGAGGTGGTGAAGCATGATCTTTGAACTTTGAGCCTCACAGAGGTAATGACTAGTGACCAAGACCTCTGGTGATGTGCTGTGCTTAAGAGGACCCATCAAGCCAAGTACACCCATGCTGATGGCATGTAAAGAACACCTTCCAAGCATTGACCATCATGGAGGCAAAGTGGCTGAGTTCCTTATGAGCATTGGGCCTCACAGAGGTAAAATGTTGGACTTCACAGAGGCAGTGACTGAGACCTTTGGTATTATGTCATGCTTGAGAAGAAAACCTATCAAGCAGAGCAAAATTGCAGTTATGGCAGATATCAGTGTCAGGCAAATTGGCACCCATGCCAGTGGCACATAAAAGCACCTTGGTGTCAAGCAAATAGCACCCGTGCCAGTAGCAGGTAAAAGCACTCATTACACTCTCAGAGTGGTTGGCGTTAGGAAGGGCATCCGGCCATAGAAAACCATGCCAAATTAGACTGGAGTCTGTGCAGCCTTCCAGCATGCCAGCCCAATCAAACCATCCACCTTGTGCCAGCATAGACAACAGACGTTAAATGATGATGATGATAATGATATACATATGTATGTATGTACCATGAAGTGTTTTGTGTTTTAATTCGGTCTAAATTTCATATACACAGAATGATACAAAGTTATTTTAACCCTTTAGCATTCAGATTCATCCGTCAAATGTAATGCTTATTTATTCGCATTATTTTGATCTACTCATGCATTATCTTTCTGTGTTGAGATTCAATGATGTGCTTCTATATTTTTAGTACGGCAACATAGGTTGAGTGTGAGAGGCTGAAAATGGCCAGTCAGTACATAGAACCGGTATCATATTTTGACCAGATATGACTGGTCTAAATGCTAAAGAGTTAAAACTAAGATAACGTTTTTAATTAAAAAAAAAAACGTAAAGGTGAAAGTGAGCTTCTAATCCTACACACCATTCATCAAATCTGAGTAAAGTTAAATCTGAGATTATTAACTGTTGGCAACAACACCCTAATCTTAAGAAAGTCTTAACAAAAGTAAGTCATTTACACCAAAAGAAATTAAGAATGTAACCCAATATGTGAAACTTGTTGCAGAAAGTGACTTTACCAAACAGGATGAAATTATAAATTCAACAATGGAAAAGTTCAAAGCCAATGCAAATATGAATTGCAAATCAAAAGATCTAACTTCATTACATGATTGCAATGCAAGAAAAGAGAACTAAATCAGTCAAACAGGAACAAAACAAATAAGCTTAGAGTACGCATGCAGTAAATCATGGATCCATAAGAATACTCTCTGTATTTTTGTATGTGCAAATGCAAAATCTAAAATATTCCCCTTTATCAAAATATTTTATAAAGATTTTTCATCTGAAATTAAACTGGAAAGAATTAGTGATAATTTCTACAAAATATAGATTACTGTTTGAAAAGCTGACACAACAGCTAACAGTTTTCATTATATTATTAATCAGAGTGGAGCCAATCTGTTTTGATAATTTTCTTTAAATTCTTTTAAATTAAGAAAATTTTTTATGTTTTTTGGTTTTTCAAATATTGTGACTACTTCAATAACTTACTTTTATTTTAAATCTCTGTGTGGTTATGAGTGTGTGTGTGTGTGTGTAAATAGGATCCTCAAGAACACAACAAGAAGCTTGTTTCCCAACCACATGGTTCTGGGTTCAGTCCCATTGCGTAACACCTTGGGTAAGTGTCTTCTACTATAGCCTCAGATTACCAAAGCCTTATGGGTGGATTTTGTAGACAGAAACTGAAAGAAGCCCATCATATATGTGTGTGTATATATATATATATATATATATTATAAACATATCTGTGTGTGTATGTGTGTTGTGTGTGTTGTGTGTGTCTGTGTCTTCATGTCTGTGTTTTCCCCCCCATCACTGCTTGACAACCAGTGTTGGGGGTGTTTATATCCCCCTAAACTAGCAGTTTGGCAAAAGAGACCAATAGAATAAGTACCAGGCTTAACAAACAAAGAAGAAAAAAATAAGTACTATGGTTGATTCATTCACCGAAAAATTCTTCAAGGCAGTGCCACAGCATAGTCACAGTTTAATGCCCGAAACAAGTAAATGATAAAAGATTCTTAAATGAAGAAATAATACACTGAAAATGCTCAACAGATAGTAATAAATAGTAAGGAATTACTCTGGGCAATAACATTAATCTAAAATGTACACATATATTTATGTAGCATATAAAAAAATAGGGTGTGCTACTTTTTCATGGCTTCTGTGATAAACATTTGTTTATGACTAATCACATCTTCAGGCAGTGTCTAAAATCTATTCTCTGTGACCGGTGAACAGATAACAGTAAATCACATGGGATTATACATGAAACCATGTGAGATGAGCAACTGTAATGTGACTGGCTGATTTGCATCCTACTGGGTTATTATTGTCTTTCAAGGCAGTGGATATTTTGTAAAGTGCTCATGGAATTAAATTCTGAGTAACATTGTCTGTCTCAGTGAGACTCACAGCATCTCAGTAGAGTATATTTCAACACATCTAAGGAAGGTATAACTCACTGAAAGTGCCCAATAAATAATTTGCCAATATGCAACCCAACCAATCACAACCTGCAAATAAGTCATGTGAGACAGTCTGTTCCAAACAAGCATTTGAGCCTACCCATCAGCTATAAAAGCTCACCTCTTCCTAGACTCAATGTCAGTTGGTTCCAGACTTTCTAAGGCCTAACCACTGACCACTTTGCAGCAACCTCCATCTTCATCGCCACACCAGATGTCTCTCACCAACATCGTCAATATCTACATAGCACCAACACACTGCCCTGATTCCTATATCGCTGTTCGTGAGCTTTTCACCAGGGTTAACAGCCTGCATACAACCCATGCAGATGCCTGTAAATATATATAAAAGTCCATCGACCATTCTATTCATCTGACCACAATAAACATGTTAAAGTTACCACCTTGTGTTTAATACATTCTTTACCAGGTTCCTATCACCACAAGAACATAACAACCTTCTGAGAGTCTCATTAGATGACACCACAACATATAATATCTAAAGACTATTTGTAGAGTGATTCAAAATCGAACTGCTTGGTAACCAGTCATGCATCATGATCAAACCACAGTAGCTTCATATGATTGGTCTATTAAGCAATACTGCTATAAACTCCTAGCAGTATGCCTCTCCTAGTAATAACTATTGCTGTTATTATTTGTTTGTAAAAGACCAATGTCAGTTACTTCACACAGTTTTATTCATCAACTCAATCAGTCATCACCTCAGACCAACCAACAAAAGTCCTTGAAAGATGAGTACCAAGAAAGCATACTAAAGAAAATAAGCATAATAGTATGGAGATCTGTCAACATTTACTTGATTGCTATAATGATGAAAGCAAAGCTTTTTTGGAGAGAATAGTCACATGAGATAAGACCTGCAGCAATCACTTTGAGCCAGAATAAAGAAAGCAGAGTATGACATGGAAAGATCTGGAATCACCAGCCAAAAAGAAATTCAAGATTCAACCTTCCACAGAATAACTGATGCTAACCAGTTTTGGGGGCACAAAAGGGACTATATTGGAACATTACCTGGAAAAGGTGTCTCCAGTCACCAGTGTAGGTGAGAGTGAAATGCTGGCCAACAAACTGAAACCAGTAATTCACAAAACACCAAAGTCATTAGTCAAATCAAGTGTTAATACTGCATAACAATGTACACCCATATATGGCCATCCACATCATTGAAACCACTGAAAAATTGAGTTTTGAGTTGCTGTAACATCCTGCACATAGTGCACATCTAGCCTCTTCCAACTATCATATCTTTGGACCACTCAAACATCCTTTACTGAGTCATCGATTTGTTACAGACAAAGAAGCACGAGAAGCAGTGCATAAATGGCTACATGACCAGCCAAAATCTTCTCCAGTGGAATAAGCAAGCTTGTGGACCACTGGAAGAAGTGCATTGAAAAACAAGGAAAGACTATGTTGAAAAATGATTTAATTGTTCAACACCTGCTTTTGTTAATAAACTAAACAAGGGTGCATATAATTTTTGTCTTACCCTTGTGTGTGTGTGTGTGTATATATATACATATATATATATATATATATATATATATATATATATATATATATATATATATATATATATATATATATATGTGTGTGTGTGTGTGTGTGTGTGTGTGTGTGTATGTATGAATAAACATGTAATGTTACCTATTGTATCTATGAGGTAAAACTGAGAATTTTTCACTAATTGTTGCTATTGCAGCTGGCTGTTATCTTTTGTTACAGTTTGATTTTTAAATATATATATATGCTAATTTAATGCTATCAATATCTAGCAAAGAAAAATATGTTGGAAATCCTAGTTTGTAATATGATAAAAATCAACTTAGAAGTAATAAGTTTACCTTCTGCTTTGTGGATGTTAAATGTCATCTAGATATTCAAATGTCAAGGAAATTTATATTCAATACATTTTTTTAAATTTCCTACCTCAATGTTAAGGTAACTTGCAGATGATCATATATCTGAATGTGCTAATAGATTGAGAAATGCTTCTCCACATGGATAGAATGTTTTATATGAGAGGATGATTTATTGCTCTCTATTTCAAATTAATGAAACATTTCTCAGTTACATGCTGACCACTTTTAACTAATTTCTGTGAACTGTTCTACCCTAACTAGTAAAGTGGATTGAACTAGTGAAAGTTAAATGTATTGGCTTTGAACAAAGTAGAATGTCAGTGACAAGGGTTTCAGCCTTTAAATTTTTAATTGGTCAGCTGATACTCTATTGAGTTGATAAGTTGAATAATTGATGCTTGAACATTACATTTGTTACTGAGCTTTGTTGTAATATAGATATCTAGCCATAGAAATTTGTAATAATAGAGATAGGTAGTCAAAGTGATACATAAATGTTATCATATCACAACATTTTAAGAATCACTGTAGGGTAATGTATTCAGATAACAAAGAAATATCTATCTATCTATCTATCTATCCATCCATCTATTTATCTATCTGTCTGTCTACATGCATACATACATATATTAATGTATGTATTCTGTTCATGGCACTTCTCAAGTTGGCATTTATAAATGCCATAACAAAAAGCTAAACTGCTTCCACACGAACTGCAAGAGAAAGCTGTTGAAATCACCTGGCAAGACAAGGTCCCAGGCATGGAGCATTTACACACAACGGAGGAGAATGCAAGAAGGTGGGCAGGCCAGCTTGTTCGAATGCTTGACAAATAACTCCCCAAGTGACTGTTTTACAGTGAACTACCAGAAAGCAAGTGCATGCCAGGTGGACTGAAAGAGCACTTCAAGGATATACTCAAAGCCTCACTGAAGAGCTTTCAAATCAACCCCAACACCTGGGAAACACAAGCATAACAGAGGTGACACCTCCTACAAACAGGGGCACAAAGAAAACATGAGCTGCACAAGTTCAGAGCCAACTCTTTATCTTCAGCCCCAGCAGACAACTAGTGCCTGACCTGCAGCAGAGGCTTCCGAGCACACATCAAACTGATTGACTCCATCTTCTTCTCAAATGTGATGTCCTTGGTCGTTGTCAATGACAAACTAATGTACATATAATATACATATATAAAATATGCACGTGCAAGCGCGCGTGCACACACATGTAGCAGAAGTGAAATACACTGTCACTATGTGTGGGATATTTTTGTTTTGACTCCTCTAGGCTTAAATACCTGAATGTCGGCTCCACAGGCCCTTTTCGGTCCAGCAGATCACATGGCATTGTGATTAAACGAACCTGTTATTTGTATTGGTCAGTTTCCAGCTGTCCAATCATGTTGGCACAACAGTTTATTTTTCCTTGTGTGGGAAATTAATCACCAGCTCTGGGAGCCTACTATTTCTTATAAGAAAGGCAGTTTTCGATTGCTCTAGTTTTAATTTAGCCCTTTTCCTATCCTCCAGTTCTCTTTTTAACTGGTTTGAGACCTTTGTTCTGTGTCTTATAAGGATTTTCCTGTCTCTAGGAATTCAATTGGCATGCCAGTTTTGATTTCAAATCTCTTTGCAAATTGATTTCCAGTCCGCCCTGTGGAAATTCAGGTTAGATATGGCTTGAGTCCTCCTGATGGGGTGGGTGTCAGTGGGTTGTCTAGGACCATACATAGTTAATTCTATAATGTTATGATCTGAGAGAGATGTAGGTGTTACTTTCACATTACAGATTAGGCTCACATTGTTTGTGAAGCAGAGATCTAAAATATTGCTTCCCCTGGTTGGTTGGAGTATCACTTGTTCCATGAACAGCATGTTGGAGAGTTCTAACAAAGATTTTGCCTGGCTTTGTTCATGCAGTGACATCTCAGAGAGGATGTGACCTTCAGGCCATTTAACATTTGGGAGGTTAAAGTCGCCTAGGAAAAGTATATTGATGTATTGGTCCAGATTTATCAAGACCTCTTCTATGCGTCTGAGGCTATCCTCAGATTTACCCTCCTGCTTTGCGGAATTTGGTGGACGGTATATTGAGCATACAATACATCAATTTGTTTTATGTGTACTATTAAAGTATCACAAACAGAGCTTGAGTGTGATAGGAGTAGTAGGGGTGTGACATCTTCTCGGATGTACATTGCAACTCCCCCATGACTTCTATCCTTTCTGTCTGTTCGGAGTACGGCATACTCTGGTATGTTTATCTCTGCATCTGCTATATTAGATGTTAGATGCGTTTCAGTAAGCACCATGCATATTGCTTGATTGCATGTAACTAGGTCTTTCAGGTATAGAAACTTGTCTTTGCCGCCTGTTCGTAATAGGCCCCAGATATTCAGTAGGAATATGGGTGTGATACCTGTGCAGGGGTTCCTGGTGTTAGTGGTGGCCATCCTTGATCCATCGTCTGTGGTGGTCTTGGATAGTGGTTTGTGTGGTGTTGACTCTGTACCCATGTTAGTTGAAGCACTATTTTCTGGGCCATACTTAAAAAAGCTTGCTGTTCAGCTGCTGCAGTTCGCACAGCCTCTGCATATAGCCTTTTGTTGAGAGCAGAAGGAATATATGGACTTCTTTCTTCGTGAGTCTTGTTGGTTCTTGGTGGATTATGGGTATGCATGTTTAAGCTTTTTGGTCTCCCTTTTCTGCGCTCCCACTTATTTTGTTGTGAGTGGTCATCTAGCTTGTTTAGCTGGTGGTGTTTGGGATGGGAAAATTTGCAGTTTGCTCCCTTTTCCCCATGCCAACAGGTACCATTTAGATAGAATTTACAGATTATCTGTTTCTTTTCCTTTGCATAACATGCTTGGGCTTGAAGCTTGTTTGTGTTCACCATTTCTTTGTCTGTTCTCCTGTCTCTGTCGTTTGGTGTGGTGCTGTGTTGGTTGAATTCACTATGGCCATTGCAGCTTTCAGTAGTGACTATAGCACTGGTAGCATTTGCTTTGTTTCGGTCATCTGTTTGGCCTTCCTGAGTTTGAGCAATGTGCAGGGTCTTCATTGTCCTTTTTACAGTCTGTGTCTCTCATAATGCCTTCTAGGTCAAGATGTGGTTTTATGAGATCGTAGGAGCGTATGAGCTCCTGTTTCTTCTGTTCAATTTGAGCCATTGATCTGTAGAAATTATACCTATCCAAGGTTTCAGCTATTAGATCATTTGCTGGTGATCCTTTGGCCAAGTTCCATGCTTGTACAAGAAGGCGAATTTCCTCTAATTTCCAGTTTCGGTGCATCTTCTTCTTGTTAGCTTCAATTTGGCGCTGTATAAAGCTTCGTCTGCTGGTATCCATAGTGCACGGTATTTGAGAGAGAAGTTATCTTAGAGTATAGAGAAATACTAATAGAAAGAAAGAAAAGAGGATATAGAGGGGGGGGAGAATACGAAGTAGAGAAAATGTACAGGAATAGAGAATGCGTACAGAGTACAAAATAGGGAATTTTGATAGATAGAGAGAGGATGTGATAGGAATAGAGAAGTATGAGAAAGAGAGAGAAGATAACTCAAGAAGAAAAAAAATGAAAATGAAAAAGAAAAATGAAGAATATATATCACGGAAGAGAGCGGGAGTGAGAAACAGAGAAACTAAGAGAGAAAATTGAAGGAGAGAAGATGGGATAAGAATAGAAATTTTTGAGAAAGTGTAAAACGAGGTGACTATAAGGAAAATTGAGTGAAAACTTTAGTAAAAGGGAAGATTTTCACCTTAGGTTCTCAGTATGTAAATAAACTAAACTATTGTGTGAGAGAAACGATTTTATCGTAAAATTTCAGAATGTAAACAAACAAATGTGAGAGAAACTATTTTGTCGTAAATTCTTAGAATGTAAACAAAGAATAATACTTAGCACAAATTTCTATCTCTACAAGTACAATCTCTCAGCACGTGGTTCTTTCGAGTATTCGCTTTGGTTCACTGACATTAATGTGCGTTGTATAATATATTATTTTCCTTCTCTTTTAACGGATATATTACAAAGGACCGTCGTTAAACAACAAGTACCGTGTTTTGTGTCAGTTTCGGCAAATATTTATCTTCGATATGGAAAATA
>NC_068981.1:99542547-99542811 GCF_001194135.2 Octopus bimaculoides | reverse complement strand
CGTTTTCTGTCTTCGTCTTTGTTTCTCATTGTGTTTAACGTTTTTTGTGATGTCCTGTACCCATATATGCCTGTATGTATACATATAGATGTAGGTATGTACATATATGTATGGATATATGCATATATTATTTATGTTATGCATATAGGTAAAGATGGACTATATGTAATCTGAACCTTTCCCCTCCTTATTTATTAATTTTTTTACGGAATCCCACGTTTTAGGCTATGGAGATACCGATTCTGAAAAAAAAGTTTTGAAAAA
>NC_068981.1:99540390-99541358 GCF_001194135.2 Octopus bimaculoides | reverse complement strand
TGGAAAGCCCAACCTTCCCAGAAATGTAACCACACGTGGACTGTTGGAGATTTTCCCTTTATTTTTTCTTCTTTTTCTTTGGACTTCCCTGTTTCCAACAAACAGCTATGCTTGAAACATCAACAACTCTTTCCCTTCACTGAGCATCTAATTAATATATTTCTTGCACACATACTCACGTTCATTTTTTTATTTTTCTTCTTTTTTGTGTGTGTTTGTGTACATATATATATATCTATGTGTGTGTCTGTCTCTGTATTTGTTTCCTTCCATCGTTTGGTGTTGGGTTTTTTTTATGTCCCTGTAACTTAGCAGTCTAGCAAAAGAACCCAACAGGAAAAGTACCAGGCTTAGAAAATAGGTAACTAGGGCTTGATTCATTCAACTAAAACCCTTCAAGGCAGTATCCCCCAGCATGGCTACAGTCCAATGACAGAAACAAGTAAAAGATATGTGGAGATCAGGAAAAATAATTTTGAAAGATGTTTCCAGATCACATTGCTCTATTTCAATACATGTACTTTGACACAGCTGTGTTGTAAGAAGCTTGCTTTCCAACCACATCGTTCTGGGTTCAGTCCCACTATGTGGCACCCCAGGTAAGTGTCCCCTACAATAGCCTAGAGCCAACCAAAGCCTTGTGAGTGGATTTGGTAGATGGAAACTCAAAGAAACTTTGCCATATATATATATATATATATATATCCGAGTTGATAGTACCAGGGTAGATAAAGCAATTAAGAGTATGAAGACCGGGAAAGCCCCCGGCCCATCAGGAATCGCTGCAGAGATGCTCAAAATATCTGGCAGTGTTGGCTATAGCCTAGTCACCCGTATTACGAACCAGGTGATACACGAAGGAGTCATACCCAATGACTGGTGTAGCAGCATCATAGTCAACTGCTACAAAGGTAAAGGTGACGCTTTAGATACAAATAATTACAGAGGCATCAAGCTATTAGATCAGG
>NC_068981.1:99532311-99538648 GCF_001194135.2 Octopus bimaculoides | reverse complement strand
GGCACATAAAAGACACCATTTCGAGCGTGGCCGTTTTCGTGCGGGTGACACGTAAAAGCACCCACTACACTCTTTGAGTGGTTGGCGTTAGGAAGGGCATCCAGCTGTAGAAACTCTTCCAAATTAGATTGGAGCCTGGTGTTGCCATCCGGTTTCACCAGTCCTCAGTCAATCGTCCAACCCATGCTAGCATGGAAAGCGGACATTAAACGATGATGATGATATATATATATATATAAGAAACTTTGCCATTTTATATATATATATATATGCATCTTTTAAATTTGTTTACAAGAAACGTAGGGATAGGCATTCCTCTGTTGTACATACATTAATGTTATATCACCTGACGAAATGAATCCATGAAGATGATCTACCCAATGCCCATGGATACTACAGAGACACTGTAATCTTCTCGTGAATATGGACTGTGACCTTAAGAGACGTGTGATTTGTGGAAACGCATGTAGCAATACATTAAATGTTTATAAATTCCATCCAAGGATTATTGTTGTTATTATTATTATTGTGTGTGTGTGACCCACCACTACTTGACAACCGTTGTTGATGTGTTTACATCCCCAAAACTTAGTGGTTCAGCAAAAGCGACCAATATAATAAGTACCAGGCTTAAAAGAGAAAAAAAGAAGTACTGAGGTCAATTCATTTGACCAAAAATTCTCCAAGGTGATGCTCCAGCATGACTGCAGTCTCATGACTGAAACAAGTAAAAGATAGAAGATAAATGATGTATGTACTTTGGCTGGTTTTAAGTTCAGAATCCTTACTTAATGTTTGGGTTCAACACTCCACCATGCTACAAACAAGGTTAGTAACCTAGAAAACAATTCTGGCAATATTTCAACTCAAAAGTATAGATTCGTAAGTATCTCTAGAGAACATAATCAATTACTATAACAGTAGTGCTATGGTAATTGACATAAAATTATCAATTACATAGACAAACATGTTTCAGACTTTCTCTTGCTTTTATTAAAAGTCAAAATTCAAGCAGAAAAACTTTCATTTCATTTTAATTTCAGTCCAATAGAAAATAACATACCGTTTCCTGAATTGCTTCTTTGCTGTAAAGAACACGATTATTATGTATTCAAATTAAAAAAATAAAAATCAATATCAAATGATTCTATTTGAATCTTCTGTCTTGCTTAGAAAATTTCAACTTGAGTCGAAATAGCTGACATAGAAACCAAAAGATTTTGTGGAGTATTGCAAATGTTGCCAGTCTCAACTTATCTTCTTTGATGATGCTTGAGTGTAGATGTGCCGTAATTGAGTCTTGCGGTTATTTACACAACCTAAACAAATTACAGAGAAAATAAAAACACAAGGTCTCTTCATAAAAGCCCAAAAAATGTGTGTGTGTATATATATATATATATATACACACACACGCATATATATATATTTTACACTACAAATTTATATATCTATATATATATATATATACACACACACACACACACATATATATATACACACATATATATATACACATATATATATGCATATATATATATTTATATGTACTTACATACCTATATTTACATGCATATATGTATATACACAGAGAGAGAGAGCGACAGACAGATAGATAGATATGTGAGTGCATTTGAGTGTATCCTTGTCTATATATCACACAGTGGAAATAAATGAGCATCATTGTCACACAAGCAATGTTGTTAATTTTCAGTCTTCCATGAAAAACATGTCTGGCCTTTGGTAAAAATTAGCTAGACTAGAAACAGGTGAAGGTTAACAGCAGGAAGGACATCTGACCATAGAAAAATATGCCTCAAAAATTTCGTCTGACCCATGCAAGGATGAAAAAAATGAACATAAGTAAAGATGATGATATACACATGCACACGCACATACACAAACATGCACACATATGCATTTTTATCACTTTTAATTGGCAGATGGAAAATTACAAAATTGACTCAAGGACTGAGAGGCATCAAACTAACTTCAAATCAGGGGTCTGGTTTCCTTATATAAATAGTGAGTTACAATTCTTTCTGGAACATTCAATTAAGCATTAAACCTGAAGAGGGGGGGGGGTCATGTGAAAAATGCATATTTATGTCTCATCGTCTTTATATTGCATGGTAGTTGTAAATGGGTTTCACTGTCATACAGGTGGTGTCATTTATTCCAATCTTTCATAAGACTTCTGGCCATGGGGAAAATACCACCATGCTAGGAAACAGATGAGCGTCGACTACAGCAAGGATATTTGCCTGTTGTAATTCTGTCCCAATGAACTTCCTCCAACCTGTGCGCACACACACACACATACACAGAACATGTATATACACACAATGGATTTCTCTCAGTTTCCATCTACCGAATCCACTCACAAAGCTTTGGTCAACCTGGAACTATAGCAGAATACAGTTGCAAAGCGTACCACACTATGGGACTGAACCTGAAGCCATAATGTTGCAAAGCAAACTTCTTAAATTCACAATCATGCCTGCAATTTAGTTTGATAACCAATCATGTATTGAGATTTTGCAGTTTCTCTCATAAACTTTCCTTAAAACAAAAACCTATTTTCAAAAAGCTCAGTCATTAGTCTACAGAAGCTGAAACTGCAGCTGACCAATGCAGTTGACTCAGTTGATAGATCAGATAAAAAGTATGCTGTCAGATATATAAACCACAGTATGCCCAGCCAAATTAGTGATACAAGCAAAGATTTTACTCCTATGTTAATATTTCTTGATCTGAATATAGTTTTCTTTGCTTACAGAATTTCTCATTTATGAGGCATGACTGTGTGGTTAAGAAGCTTGACTTCCCAACCATGTAGTCTTTTGTTAATTCCCACTGTGTGACACCTTGGGCAAGTGTCTTCTATAGCACCAGGACAACCAAAACCTTAGTGTGGATTTGGCAGAGGGAAACTGAAAAAGCCCATTGTACATGTGTGCATGCATCACGCATGCACACACTCATCTAGACATAGTATGGTAATAGTAAATGAGCATCATCATCATCATACAAGCAATGTTGCTCATTTCCAGTCTTCCGTGAAAAATATATCTACCTATGGGAAAATATTACCTTGCTTGAAAATAGGTGAGGGTTGGCAACAGGAAGGACATCTGACTGTAGAAAATCGAATTTGAGAAATTCTCTCTGACACATGCAAGCATGGAAAAGTTGACATTAAACGACAACAATGGTGGATGTGGCAACAGTGCTGATGCCAAGGACGCCAATGCCAATGCTGACACTGATAAAATCATTGTTCGCCATGATGGCATCATCTCCTAGTTTTTCCTTTCCAAGAAGACTAATTCACCTAGAAATGCTAGCATAGTCTGTAGGCTGAGCACTTTCTGTCAGAGCAAATCAATAAAGAAAGAATTTCCCATCATGTATGGTTGATATTAACCTATAGATTCTCTTCAAACTCAATAACTATGAAACCATTAGCAAATTTTCAGGACTAGTTCTGCTACTGTTTGACATACTAACCTAAAAAGGAATTATGGGTTGAGTTGGCTCCATTAGATATTATATTAGCATCATCAGAATGCACTGCTCCATCATGCCATAGTAAATCAAATCCACCAATTCTTTTTTCATTGCCTGTTAATCTATGAAAATAGAAAAAGGAAAATTATGTTTCATTCATAAATCTTTGTAATGTTCTGTTTATTTAAACATATAGAACAAAACCAAAAATTAGCCATTTAGCCTCAGTTTCACCCTGATCATGCAGACTTACATCAACAACTTATTTCAAATATTGTAATACTGTAGACTTTGTAATTTAAAAAACAATGCTTTATAAGTAACCAGCTTCAACTATTACTATAAATGCTGTGGTAACTCCTTTTCCTAAGTCATGCTCCGTAACTTAATTGATTTAGTACAAACTTGCTAAACTTGTTTTAGTTAAAATAACTGATAAAGACTTTTACTTTAGAATAGTATGGCTACCATTAAGAATGGCACCCAGCTAAAAAATAAAAAGTTCTTCCAGAATTGATGTATATATCAATATTTCTAGACCATTCCAAACTGATATAAAGGCAAAGTAGATGAAAAGAAACTGAAGAAACATAAAATCTCTTATAAATAAAATTAAAATTTAATTCAAAGACTGTAGAATAAGCTGTATGTATATGGTGGCAGGTGAAGTCATACTGCATGTGGTGCATCTTTGTTTTGCAATGCTTCTCCCCTGTTCATCAATTTTTGTGATAGCTGAAACCAAGGAACAGCGGGCTTCCATGAAATTCTGTTTTCTGCTGGGGAAAACGGCAGCCAAAACAGCTGTCATGCCTCAAACAGCTTACAAGGACACTGCCATGAGCAAAACTCAAGTTTACAAGTGGTTTCCATGCTTTAGAAATGGTCACTTGTCGCTTGAAGACCAGCCTTGCTCAAGACAACTGTCGACCTCCCGAACAAATGAAAATTCATGAACTGATCTTGGAGGACCATCACCAAACTTGTTGATATGACTGATGCATCCTGGAGCTCCTACCAATGAATTTTGAATGAGGAATTGTGAATGAAAAGAATTATGGCAAAATTTGTGCCTTACTTGCTCATGGAAGATCAAAAGCAGTCACAACCGAATTTGTGTCGCAAACTGAAAGAACAGTTGGAAGTTGATCTGGACCTTTTTTTTTAAGGTCATCACTGGTGATGGAAGCTGATGCTACAGAATTTGCAGATGTGAAAAAGGTGAAGAAAAAACAACGGAGGCATTAAAAGGCATCACTTTGCAAGAGTTCCAGCACTGATTTGGATAGTGGAAAATACACCTGGACTGATGAGTTGCTTCAAATGGAGAATACTTCAAAGGTGATAAAATTGTAAACATGTAAAACTAAGTGAATAAAATAATATTGCAAAATTCTGGTTTCTTTTGGGTATTCCCTCGTATAAATTGTATATCAAACCCTAGCTGCTATATTTAATTTGTTTATCTACATAGTTGCCTCCATATCTGCTCACCTGGATTCCTCTTATAGCAGAATTGGTCCATCGTAAAGACATCAGAATCTAGGTTAAAATCATTTGAGCGTTACTATGTGTTTTCTATACTGAGAGTCTCTGGATATCATCTGTTGGTTATAATTACATATATATACATACAAACTTACACATACACACACATGTATGTATGTATATACATTTTTTCATTCAACACCTATTTTTCAATGCTAGCATAGAAGAGAACAGTGGAAAGTCGTTGATGGCCTATGCTCCATAGGGAGTGAAGGGTTAAGAAAAAAGAGAGAGAAAGCAGTCAACTGCTTCCAGTTTGGAAGGATGCACAAGTAGAGGCAGTGAAGGGATGATTTAGGCAGGAGGAGTGTGCATAGCTTTTGTGTAATCCTTCAAGGACAGTGAGATTGAATTGGTTAAAGTTTCCCTCCTGAACAGCTGTTAAGAAAAATATGGACTGGGAATTCCAGAGAGTTCTGCAGATGAAGGACTAGGAAAAGTAGTTAATGTAGAGTCATGTTGGGGAGAGTACAATGAGGGTGATGAGAGGACTAAATAATTAAAAAAATGAAATTTAAAAAAAGAAACAGATTTCTTTCTACAATTTAGTTCATCCTCTCCAGACTAGTAACAGAATTTTTGTTGCAAGCAAGAGGTATTGGAATACACTTCAGTGTTAGAAAAAATTCAAATTGATTTAGTTGGCACTCGTATGTCTCACAGATATGTAAGAGAGTGAGTGTGTGTGGTGTGTGTCCATGCTTGTGTGCATGTGTGTGCGTGCCTGCACATGTATGTGCCCACATGTGTGTGTAGGTGCATCAAATACATCTTACATAAATGTACTTTATATAAAATGCATCTCAGAAGTAGTTTAGCATATCTTACATATGGCCATATACCATTTAAATCCCATTTCACAGAGTGTTAATTTGATTGATTCATTGGCTGAGTGTTCAGTTAATTAGCCAATTCTCAAGCTAACTGTTGAGATAGGAAGTTAGCTAGATGGTAGGCTGTTGCATATAATAACACAATAGCATACCTATTTTCCATATCTAAAATGTTAAATACATCAGTTAAGAGACCATATTTCAAATCATAATCTTCTTTGCTGGTAGCAGTGAATGAAGGAGAAGCATTAATTTCAATCAGCCATCTGAAAGAAGGGTTTTCATATGTTAGTCATTAATAAAATAACAAAAGTCAGTCAAATATGAGACATGAAATAACAAAATTCCTTCAAATATGAGACACAAAACAGCAACAGTCAGTCAAATAGACACCAAACAGTGAAAGTCTGTCAAATATGAGACACAAAACAGCAACAGTCAGTCAA
>NC_068981.1:99527179-99532301 GCF_001194135.2 Octopus bimaculoides | reverse complement strand
AACAGTGAAAGTCTGTCAAATATGAGACACAAAACAGCAACAGTCAGTCAAATAGACACCAAACAGTGAAAGTCTGTCAAATATGAGACACAAAACAATGATGGTCAGTCAAAAATGAGACACAAAACAACAAAAGTCTGTTATATATGAGACAAAAAACAAGAGAAGTCAAATATACACAGAAACATAAAATAACTAGACACTGATAATTTATAACTTCAAGAATCATAAAAATCACAAAATCCAGAGTGACTAATTTGTAAGAAATAAACATTTATTTTCAGTGAATACCATTAAAATAAAGCTTCCTTTCAGATTGAAAGTTAACAAATTTCATCAAAATGTCTGCCTTTTCATTTTTGGAAACAAAAAGTATCCTTGATAATTTCATTGTCATTAAAACAGAAATGAAGTATTAATGTCACAAATAAATGCCAGAGTAATATATTTTTTCTCAGTTTGAACAGACAAAAATACTATTGTATGTGAGTGTGTATGAGTGTACATATGTGTGTCTGTGTATGTTTCTGTGCATTTTGTGCAGTCATGTTTGCCTGTATATGAGTATAGACAGAGAATCAAATCTCCAGACAATATCATAAATAGAAAATAGATTCAATTTCTTTGCTGCATAATTTCTGAATTAGAATGTTAGTAACAGTGGGGAAATCAAGAGTTTCCAAAAATAAAAATGAATGGAATCTGCACCACAATTCAAAGTAAAACTTCCTCATTGCTGAAATATTCAATATTGTCAATTTGTATAAAAACAAAAATTACAGACATTAGATTATGCTCAGATTCTCAGTTAGTATGGTTTATTTTTAATATTTTTATATCTCTACTTTCTAAGTTAGATTGGTGAGGAAGTTTTAGAAATTTTTACGTTTGCATGAATTATTACCAAATAATGTTGAAACAGATATTCTTCTGTGTTTAAATATTCCACTGTGCTTTTATTAGAGATCTAATTATATATTTACAACACACATGGTACAATAAACTGCACTCAGTCTAAGCTGTTAGGTGGTTTGTGCTGGAAAGGGAAACAAGCTGTAAAAACTGCACCAGAAATAACAATATGCACAAGAAAGTTAGCTAGGTTTTTTTCTCTGCTGTTGTGCTATGAGATGACAAAGGATTGCAGTAGGTGATATGATAACGGAATGTAACAGGTGGCAAGAGGAATGATCACAACAAATGGGAAAGCAACAGACTACAGGTGGCAAAATGTTGAGACAGCCAAATCATGTCAACATGGAAAACAAACATAAAATGAGGATGGTGATGATAATGATGTTTAACCAATCAACTAAAACTTAACACATACAAGTGCATCAAATGCTGACAATTTGCATGACTTTTCTATCAAATGCAACCATCAACAGTTAATTATCTCTATTAATTTCAGAATAATTTTGAGTCTGGTATTGCATTTCAGCTAAATGTTGGATAATTATGTGTTCCTCTGCTGCTAAGAGCAATTAATGCTCTTCATGGTGCCTGTCAAGAATCCCCGTGAGGCAATACTATTCACTGAACAGAGCTATCTATAGTAAAGTGTCTTTCCTAGTGATATGGATGTCACAGTAGAAGCATTCTTATCACAACTCCTGTTCTGCAAATTCTTCTTATACAACTTTAAATTTTTTTTAAATGTTCTACTTTCACAACGAATGACCCCAGATTTTATTGTTTGGATAATTTGAGATGAAAGTGTAAAATTTCATATAAACACAAAATAATAAACTGGTAACACAGTTGTATTGTTGATATATGAACCAATGGTTTGCTCTGTAAGCCAGTTTTCAAATATGGCTGTCTATGTCTCTCAGTGAATCCTTCTGTTAATCCTACTCTTTCTCCTCCTCCTCCAGCCCCCATCATCATCATCATCATAATCACCATCCCCGCCACAACCACCACCACCCTCAAACCCCACCATCACCACTACCACCATCTTCAACTTCGTTCATCCAGAAAATTTTTAAAGATACAAGGTGCATTCACAAAGTATCCATCTTTATTTTTTCCAGCCAAAACTAATGCTATATGGGTGAAATCCTTTGGGTGGGAGGTGATGCCACTCTTCCTATGTATGTGTAAATTTTTTCATGATGGTAGGCCCAGTCAGCTCCTGGCTTGTGCCTAGAATACAGACATGTAGTGCACGCTCATCAGATTTTCGTTTTCGCCAAACACATCGAGCAGATATATTTCATCAAGTTTTGCCAAGATCCTAGACAAACTCAAGCTCATAATATCCAGAAGATTCAGCAGTCTTTTGGTAATGATGTCATAGGCAAAACATGGATCAAGGAGTGGTACAACTGCTTCAAACATGGCACAACCCAGCGGAGAGTGAGGCATGCTTGGGTAGACCATCCATAAGACAAAACACGGAGCCAATCGAGAATAGTCATGGAAGACTGTCCTATAAAAATCCAGAAGATTTCCCACGAAGTAGAAATGAGCACAGAATCGATGCATTCCATTTTAATGGAGGATTTGTGCATGCAGAGAGTGTCAGCAAAATTCATTCCCTAGATGCTGGTGGAGCAGCAGCAGCAACTCTGCATGGAAATCACACAGGACATGCTAGACTGTGCAAACCATGATCCAGACTTCATGAAGACTGTCATCACTGGTGATGAAACATGGGTTTATGGTCTCTGCTCAATGTTTTTGGTCATCTTGTGTGAAAACGAAAATCTGACAAGCGTGCACTATACATCTGTACACTAGGCTTAACAGCCGAGAACTGACATGGCCAACCAGCACAAAAATTTTCTTGCATACACAGGAAGAATGGCATCACCCTCCCACTCAAAGGGTTTTTCCCACATGGCATTAGTTTTGGTAGGAAAAAATAGAGTTAGATACTTTTTGAACACACCTTGTTTACACAACTTCTTGCATAATTGATTTCATATTTCCTTAGTTAAATGCCTAATATTACTTTTCTGGTAAAAATTATGCCAAAGCAACAGGAGGAATTGAACATTAGACTACAAGATAACAAACAGAATGCTCATCAATTTTTTAATGATGATGTTGTTATTGCTTTTTATCCAAATGTCAGTAGTGATTGAGCAAACTTATGACTAAGTGTTCTAACTATAATTATCCCATATTTTTGTTAAACATATCTAAGACTACATTATACTATATATATCCTATATATCCTTCCATTTTTGTTAAGATCTGAGGGATATTGGACTGCTAAACCTGAGTGATCAAGCAACTGCTTGCAGGTTTCTATATTTGCTCATCATGCTGCAGTTGGAGTTACTTTAGTATCTTAGTTATGGACACAGTACAGCCTCTTTGAGAAGATATAAACCAATGAGCTTGTGGCTTACTGTCTGGTAATATCATTGACACAATCATTAGCAATTCTCATTAATTAAATATATATGCAGTGGATTGGTTGAAGGTAATGTACTGGTTAAGGTCAGTGGATTGGTCAAATGGTTTAGTGATTGGTTAAGGGTGGTGAATTGATCAAGAGGGGGCTGATTGGTCAGTATGTTGCCTAGCAGAAGTGGATTTGGTAAGGATGATAGATTAAATAAAGGTAACGTATTCGTTAAAGAATATAGATTGGTTAAGAGTGGAAGAGCGGTTGAATCAGTTGAGTGATGGACTAAAATTTAATACATACAAGTGTAACAAATGCAGATAATTTGCATCACATTTCCATCAAACACATCCATCAATGGGTGATTAGCTATTGACTTCATAATGATTTGAGTTTAGTATTACATTTCAACTAAATACAGGGCAATTATGTATTCTTCTGCTACTAAGAGTAATTATTTATCCTTATGGTGTCTGAAAATGGGTCTCATGAGACAATAACAAATACCTTGTGGTATTTAGTTATAGCTTTTTAGATTGTAGGTTCAAATCACATAGAGGTCAGTGTCGCTTTTCATCTCTTCTGGGTTGATAAAGTAACATTCAAGTACTTAATTCCATTTAATTAACTATACCAACCCCACCATTACAAAATGGTCTCAACAAAATCACCCTAGGTCTCACATGTGAAGATGGCCCTCCCACAGCCTTTAATGCACTATGAACTTTTCTTTCTGAGTGTGTGCAGCTGAAATTAGGGTGCATCTAATCTGCACATGTGTCGTTTATGCCATAGAATACAGTATATATAAGCATAAAAACTGTGAATAAAGAGATAGAAAGCAATTTTAACTCACACTTTCAGTTGATCATCAATTAAAATGTCATATCCGAGAGCTTCAAAACAATGCTTGTCATTGATGATTATTTTCTGTACACTCTGCAGACTTCTGATGATGGTGAGGTCAATTTGCAGAAATATGTCTTTCACCTAAAGAAACATTATCTTTATATAGCTATACCATTATTGACAGTTTAGAAGTAGAGAGATAGAGGCCATATTCAATAGGGGTGTAAGAATATTGGTTTCAAATTTTGGCCCAAAGCCAGCAAGTTTTGGGGAGAGGGTAAGTCAATTACATCAACCCCAGTTCTCAACTGGTACTTATTTTATTGACCCTGAAAGGATGAAAGGCAAAGTCAACCTTGGTAGAATTTGAAGACGAATGAAATGCTGCTAGGCATTTTGCCCAATGTGCTAACAATTCAGCCACCTTAAGGGGTGCTAGAATATTAAAGTAAAATTAACAAAGTAAATGCAGTCAATATTCATTAGGGAACTTAGAGAGTCCTAATTGGTTATTGTTATTGGTTTGTTTAGTCCCTGATGAAACAAACCTAAGAGCAAATGTAAAAAATGTAAAATACGAAAACTAAAAGAAGCAGCACAACAACCTCCTAAAACTAAAAGAAGGATACAGCAACCTCCTAAGCAGACTGAATGCAGATATGAGCAGCATATGGGAACCGGTATTAAGGAAGAATAGAAAAATATTAGATTTATTAACCCTAAAATTCACTCCATAAATTCCCCAAGCATATGGCATAGTGGTTAAGAGCGTAGGCTACTAACCCCAAGATTCCGAGTTCGATTCCAAGCATGAACTTAGAGAGTCCTAATTGGTTATTGTTATTGATTTGTTTAGTCCCTGATGAAACAAACCTAAGAGCAAATGTAAAAAATGTAAAATACGAAAACTAA
>NC_068981.1:99524453-99527169 GCF_001194135.2 Octopus bimaculoides | reverse complement strand
ACTCACTAATATATAGCCTATCTCTCTCTTTCTCTCTCTCTCTGTTTGTATATGTGGATTTTCTTTGTTTGTGTCTGTGTTTTTCAATGTACAAAGATGACTTATCTACTCAATGAAAAGAGACCAATAAAATAACTACCAGACTATTGGTATTGATGTGATTTCACTTCAAACACAACCCCTTAAAGAGACACAATCCAATGACTGAAATCAGTAAAACAAATGTGGCGATTTGATCAAATGGTACTTAGAGTGCAAGGCCACATGTTTTATGCCTTTTTAGCTTGATGTTTCATGGTTTTGAGTTCAAATCCAGTTGCAGATGACTTTGCCTCTTTGAGTCAATAAAATAATGTGCTGAGAGGATTTATCAGTCTACTATTTTATTGTTCTCTATAAGAAAGGATTTATGGAACACTTAACATCCATTTTCCATGCTGGTTGGATGGCTTGAAAGGAACTAGCAAGGCCAGGGGCTGCACCAGGTACCATAGTCTATTTTGGCATGGTTTCTATGGCCGGATGTCCTTCTTAATGCCAACCACTTTACAGTGTACTGGATGCCTTTTACATGGCACCATCACCAGATACCAAAGATATGTATAATAAAAAGTTTTTAAAACATGAACATTCCAGATTATTTCTAGACATAGATTAAATATCTAGGACTTCATTATCCAATGTATCCTACCAATTCTAAGATGATGCAGAGTGACATGAGAGCAATTTTATGCTTAGTTGCAGCAGACTAAGTAATCACATAGAAACTGCTTTGGCACAGACACTAAAAGACTGGATTACTGTATTTTCTGGCATATAAAGTTGAATTTTTCATGCCACAATTTACAGCCAGAAAAGGTAGGTTGACTGTTACACTAATATGATTTTGAAGTATCAAAAACTCCATGTGAAATGCAGTAGGATTTGAAAAGTAGTGGTGATGTTTGAATGTTTACACTTCATGTTTACACTATATTCTATGTTGACTTGAATACCAGAAAATATGGTAGATCTTTTATGTCAACTAGTTTTCTGTCTCTGAATTTTAAATCCAAATATTATAATTTTATCTGGCTGAATTTTGCTCCTCGTGTAGACAACTAAATGTCAGTAATACAATAATACACTGTAGTCAAATCAAAAGAAAATATCCTACTTTTTGTCTGAGTGAAATAATCATTCACTTCAATAACAAATGGAACACTTAACCACTTTATGAACATGTAAAAGAGATATGCAAGATATAGTATTTCAAATAAATATGTAGGATACTTACTACTTCTAATCCATGTTTGGCATAAAGGTACTGTCTGAGATCCTGACATGACCACTTGCAGCCTTTCTCTGGATCATAATCCGGAGCAGTCTTCTGGATGGCAACATTTGTTAAATGAATAACTTTGTAGTTAAGGAAGAGAAACAAACAATAATCATCATAGCTGTCATCACCACCACCACCACTACTGCCATCAATACCATCATCATCATCATTATCATCATCATCACTACCACTAAAAGAAATGAAGAAATTATTAAGTCAATTGACACCAGTGATGACAACAACAATAACGATGCTGGACACCACCAACAACAACAACAATGTTGCCAAAGATGATGATGATGATGGTGGTAGTGGTGGTGGCAGCGATGATGATGATGATGATGACAATGACGACAGTGACAAGGGATGTAGGAGGAGGAAGGAATGGGGAGGACAATGACAGCAATGATGATGACATTGATGATGATGACATTGATGATGATGAACTATAAATAAACAAAAGTTAAAAATAAAGGAGAATTTTTTGTCATTGAAAGGATACAGCTATCACTTATGGCATCCAAAGAATACCGTGTGTTAGAGAATCGAGCAAATCCATTCCTGTAAATCCAAATTTTTAAAGGTGCAATCTAGAAATAAAAATCAATTTTATTTATCTTCACATTATAAAGTACTTAAAATAGTTGAGTTTATACAGTATAAATTGTTAGAAAATATTCAAATCCTGTTGCATGAAAGGTATACATTTCCAGAAAAAAGACATGGTTATGTTTTGAGAAAACAATGAAATTATTTCTAGAAAAATTATCTTCTGACATCTTATCTTTATATTTAACAAATGAAATAGAAGAAAACAAAAATGTTTGAATTATTTCGAAACATATGTGAAAGCAATAATAACATTCCATTGAGATTATCACCAACACATCATCATTATGATAACTATAATGATTTTATTAATGAACTAAATGCCTTTCAGTATTTAAATTTCTATCTGCATCCTTCTGAGTTCAAACCATATTGTAATCAACTGTGATAGGCCATTAAAAAAAAAAACACATACACCAGACTGTTCATTAAGAAAATCAAAGGAAATTATGTATAAAAAAAAATATTGTTATTATTATATCTCTTTTATACTTTTGGTCT
Source organism: Octopus bimaculoides (assembly GCF_001194135.2). Classification (NCBI taxonomy): domain Eukaryota; kingdom Metazoa; phylum Mollusca; class Cephalopoda; order Octopoda; family Octopodidae; genus Octopus; species Octopus bimaculoides. The sequence continues at coordinate 99,524,738 of NC_068981.1, read as the reverse complement.
GGCACATGTTATACTGACCCTATACCAAAAGAGCAAGCTATATCCAATGGCCAAAGGTTCTTTGGGCCATTTCTTTTCTTTCAACTTTCTAATATTATTATTATTATTATTATTATTATTATTATTATTATTATTATTATTCAAGGTAGTGAGCTAGTAGAAGCATTAACATGCCAGGTGAAATGCTTAGCAATATTTCATCTGCCGCTATGTTTTGAGTTCAAATTCCACCAAGGTCGACTTTGCTTTCATCCTTTCGGGGTCGATAAATTAAGTACCAGTAGA
>NC_068981.1:99523068-99524361 GCF_001194135.2 Octopus bimaculoides | reverse complement strand
GGCCATTAAAAAAAAAAACACATACACCAGACTGTTCATTAAGAAAATCAAAGGAAATTATGTATAAAAAAAAATATTGTTATTATTATATCTCTTTTATACTTTTGGTCTGGCACATGTTATACTGACCCTATACCAAAAGAGCAAGCTATATCCAATGGCCAAAGGTTCTTTGGGCCATTTCTTTTCTTTCAACTTTCTAATATTATTATTATTATTATTATTATTATTATTATTATTATTATTATTATTCAAGGTAGTGAGCTAGTAGAAGCATTAACATGCCAGGTGAAATGCTTAGCAATATTTCATCTGCCGCTATGTTTTGAGTTCAAATTCCACCAAGGTCGACTTTGCTTTCATCCTTTCGGGGTCGATAAATTAAGTACCAGTAGAACACTGGGATCAATGCAATCAACTAGTCCCCTCCCCACAAACTTCAGGTCTTGTGCCTGTAGTAGAAAGGATTACTATTATTATTATTATCATTGAGTGATTGAGAGAGCAGCACATGCCATCAAAGTGACACTGGGGTACGAATACATGAAGTTCAATATAGCCATCATGACTAACTGTCTGAGAAGGGTACATCAGACATATGCATCACAAACATATGTGAGTGACATAGTGATCACATATGATAAACAGCATGTTCTTGCAGGTGGAGCCCAGCTAGAATTTTCTTCAGGTCGAGTAGCCTATTTCTGTTCAAAAGGTCTCTGAATAAGAGTTGTTTAAGGATGTTAAACAAAACACCCATGTTTCCAGAGATGAATTATTCAAACCCCAAAGAATTTCTCTCAACACATGGCTATGATGTTTCCTCATTTCTCCTGCTCATGATCAGAGATGCACATATCATCAGCCACTAAGGGACGATATGTTAAGATCTAGTTTAGATCAAGCAACTGACAAGCAAATCTGTAGTATTGAGCAGAATATTTGCTGCAGCCCATTTTTTACATCAAGACAAAACAATGTACATGATGACACTTCCAATCAGTTAAGATCAGAAGCCATGAGAACTTGCAATTCCATCGGGGCATTTATTCCATGTTTTATTATTATTATTATTATTATTATTATTATTATTATTATTATTACCTCCACCTTAGCAAAGGTGGAGGTTTTGTTTTCAGCCATGGTTGTTGGTTTGTCCGTGGACAAGATATCTCAAGAACTGCTGGATGGATTCAGATGAAACTTTCAGAGATGTTTGGCCTCATGACTGGCACAAACTAATTAGATTTTGGGATCAATCCGGTACTGGACAATGATTCTGGATTATTTTTC
>NC_068981.1:99517534-99522700 GCF_001194135.2 Octopus bimaculoides | reverse complement strand
ATGGTCATCTCATATCAAGATAAACAGCGCATGACCTCACAGGTGGGGCCCAGTTAGAATTTTCTTCAGGTCGAGTAGCCCATCCCGCTCAAAAGGTCCCTGAATAAGGTTTGTTTAAGGATGTTGAGCAAAACACCCATGTCTCCAAAGGTGAATTATTCAAACCCCAAAGAATTCCTCTCAACACGTGGCTATGATGCTCCCCCACTACTTCTGCTCATGATCAGAGATGCACATATTGTCAGCCACCAGGGGACATGCTCAACTGATTAAGGTCAAACAACTGACAAGGAAATCTGTGGTATTGAGCAGAATATTTGCTGTAGCCCATCTTTTTATACCAAGACAAAACAATGTACATGATAACACTTAAGATCAGAAGCCATGAGAGCCACTGTCTGGTACTGCATCAGGGCAACTTATTATTATTATTATTAATATTATTATTAATAGGTGATGAGCTGGCAGAATCAGTAGCACACCAGGTGAAATGCTTAGTGGTATTTCGTCTGCTGCAACATTTTGAGTTCAAATTCCACTGAAGCCGACTTTACCTTTCACCCTATCGGGGTGTACTGGGGTCAGTCTAAGAAACTATCCCCCGCCCCTCAAATTCCCGGCCTTGTGCCGATAGTAGAAAGGATTATTATTTTTATCGTCGTTGTCATCATAATCATCATCATGATTATTATTAAAGCAATGAGTGGGTAGAATCATTAGTGCATTGGACAAAATGCTTAGTGGCATTTCTTCTAGTTCTTTACTTTCTGAGTTCAAATGCTATCAAGGTTGACTTTGCTTTTCATCCTTCTGGGATCAATAAAAAAAAGTGCCAATTGAATGCTGAGGTTGATGTAATTGACTCAACCCCCTCCCTCAAAGAGAAATCACTGGTCTTGTGATAAAATCAGAAAGCTGATTTCAGAGAAATTTGATCTCAGAACATAAAGAGCAAGAACTATTAATGCAAGGTATTTTGTCAAAATACCTTTCATTAATTGCTCTGATAATTCTGCCAAACCACTGTCATAGGCAGCAACAATAAGATTGAAGTTACCATGTCCAGTGACATGCAAATTCTCTATCATAATAAGATCATTAATGTGACAAGATGATCACACTGTGTAACATGGAACAATATCAAAGTCTACTCACTGATGTTACAAGCACATACACTCTGACATCAAATTTCCTGCCTCCAATCAGATATGGATTTGCAATGTATCTTTGGACGACATATGTTTCAGGAGCTTCCTTGTTGCTATCATTATTTAACTGATTTTCACTCTAGTTTAAAAGAAACAAAAAAAAAATTGAAAACAACAACAAAATTAATAATAAAAATAATAATAAAATGAAATGAAACATTACCAGTAGAGAGTACACAAGGTGAGTCAGAAAATTCCAAAAACCTTATTGAAGCAATAAATTCAAGAGCAGTACCCTTAATCAGATATAAAGTTGTAATTATAGACTGGAACAGAAATGATATAAAGAAACTTGACAGAAAAACTAGGAAGTTGTTGACAATATATAGAGCCCACCATCCAAAAGCTGATATCAACTGGCTGTAGATGAGGAGAGACCAGGGCGGGAGAGGCTTAATAGCAGTAGAAGAATGTGTACAGATGGAAAGAAAAAGTCTAGTAGAGTATTTACAGAGCAGCACAGAAAAACTACTAATGGCAGTTAAAAAAGAACAGGTGATGAAGTGTATAATAGGAGAAAAGGACAAGAATGAAATACAAAGAGAGCACAAGAGACAGATCAAAGAGAAACTACTGTGTGGCCAATTTTGGAGAGCCACTGAAGAGGTATGTGAAATAAAATCCTGGGCTTGGTTATAAAAGGGGCAATTAAAAAAAGAAACAGAGAACCTAATTGTAGCAGCCCAAGATCAAGCAATAAAAACAAACAACTCAAGAAAAAATATAGAGAGAGAGAATGTGTCAGAAAAGTGTAGAGCCTGTGGAACATGGAACAAGACAGTGGTACACATTGTGACAAAATGCCCCAAGTTGGCACAGGATTAATATAAGAAATGGAGGCATGATCAGGCTGTAAAAGTTTTACACTGGAAACTGTGCCAGAAATGGGGATTTGAAGCTGGAAATACATGGTACAATCATCAAGTCAAAAGAGTACTAGAGTTAGAGAAATGTAAGATTTTGTGGGACTTACCTCTTCAAATGGACAAGAAGTTAGAAAATAATAAATCAGATATTACAATCATAGATAAGGAAAAGCAAAGTTGCTTACTTATCGAACCATCATGTCCATTTGATTCCAGGATCATAAAGAAAGAGGAAAAAAGACAAAGAAAATACAATCCTTTAAAATTTTAAATAGGAAGAATTTGAAGCATGCGAACAGTAAAGGTTGTGCCTATAATAACTGGTACATTGTCAAGATATAGACAAATGGCTGAAGGACATTGAAACAGAATGCCCGGTAGAGCTCCTACAGAAGGTTTGCCTCTTAAGGACTGCAAGAATTATCAGGAGGATTCTAAGCACTTGAGAGACTGCCGAAAACATGTGGATACCTGAGGTTACAGGTAGTAACCTGCTACCCACATAAATCCTGCCAAGAATAAGACCAAACCTGAGCTTTGTTTCAATAATAATAATAATAATAATAATAATCATAATAACAATCCTTCTTTCTAATGTAGGACAAGGCCTGTAATTTGAGGGGAGGAGGATAGTCAATCACATCAACTCCAGTGTTCAATTGGTACTTATTTTGTTGACCCCGAAAGAGAAGAAAGGCAAGGTTGAACTCAGACAAAATGCTGCTGAGCATTTAGTCCAGCATGCTAACGATTCTGCCAGCTCGCCACCCTAATAATCCTTTCTACTAAAGGTACAAGGCCCAAAATTTGGGGGAGGTGGATTGTCAATCACATCGACCCCAGTGTTCAACTGGTACTTATTTATCAACCACAAAAAGATGAAAGGCAAAGTCAACCTTGGCAGAGTTTGAACGCAGAATGTAAAGACAGATGAAATGCCACTAAGCATCTTGCCCAGCATGCTAACAATTCTGCCAGCTCACTACCCTAATAATAATAATAATAATAATAATAATAATAATAATCCTTTCTACTATAGGCACAAGGCCTGAAATTTGGAGGAAGAGGACACCTCAGTGGCAAACTGGTACTTAATTTATTGACCCCAAAAAGATGAAAGGCAAAGCCAACCTTAGTAGAATTTGAATTCAGAACATGAAGACAGTCTAAATACCACTAAGCATTTCACCTGGCATGCTAACAATCCTGTCAGCTCACTGCCTTTGCATCAATAAGTATTATTACCAAAATTATAATCAGAATTTATACAAGTAAACAGACAAGCAAACAGATAAATACCTTTTTCCAGTCAATTATATCTTTTAACTTTCTGAAGAGGAAAATACCTTTTCCTTGTGATTTTGCTGCAGGTTTCATAATCCATACAAGTCCTGGGTTTCTCTTGAACTCTTCAACAAAAATATGATATTCAGCCTAAATGAAACCAGTAATCAAAGATTGACGCTAGAATGATATTGGCAAAGTTCAACAATTACAATATAAGTAGTAGTAGTAGTAGTAGTAGTAGTAGTAGCAGTAGCAGCAGCAGAAGCAGCAACATGTTACTGTAGTTTATGATAATGATGAACTCATGCTTTGAGATGATGATGACATGTTTTGAGATAATGTTTCTGTATTGTTTTGTAATAGAAGAGATATGTGCTAGTACATGTTCTCGGTGTAGTGCATTATAGTTGCTGTTGATTAGCCTTAGACATTCCAGATGTGACTAATCCCCTCTCTCTCTCTCTTGGAGAGGCACAAGCACATACACAGACATATACACACACGGCAGTAACTTCTGCCTACCAAATTCAATCACAAAGCTTCAGTCGGCCTGGGGCTATAGCAGAAGACACTTCCCCAAGGTGCCACGTGGTGGGACTGAACCTGAAACCATGTAGCTGGGAAGCAAGCTTCCTAACCACACAGCCATGCACGCGATAATTTCTTTTTCAGACTTAGTGCTATAAGGACTACAATATCTCTTGCTTCTTTATTTAATGCTTTAGTTACTATATTTCTAATGAAATTTGTTTCAATAATTTTGAAAATAATGAAAAATTTAGTGAAATAATTTTGATACTATTAAGCTGATGTTTGGAATATAAATTAACATAAGAATTTGAAGGAAGGTTTTAATTTAGATCAGTGGTTCTCAATAGGGGTCCAAACAACTTTTGGTGGGGTCCATATAAGATTTTGTTATTAAAATGTATGTGCTTCTACAACACACAAAATATTTTAATAATTCTTTTAATATAATTCCTAATAGTATTTAATAAAAAATATAATGGAAGGTTTTTAATCATTGAACAGCTAGGAAGGTCCACTTGAGCAAAATAGGAATCAAAGGGGTCCTTCGGCAAAAAATGGTTGGGAAGTACTGATTTAGATTTTCTTGAAGCAAGAAGTTTGTATCATAGAACCAAGGACGGACGCAGGAGGGTTGGTATTGGGATTTAAGGAAGACTTGGCTGCTGTTTCAATCAGGTTGAATGGCCATATAGAATGTCTCCTTCAACAGTGTTGTTTCTTTATTGAAGTGTTGGTGTGTTAATATTGTAATCCATAATGATTTTGGTGAGTTTTATTTTGTGCTGACAACATATATCCATATTCTGAATGAATAAAAACAAATTAACTAAATTACTACATGAAAAGTAATTAATGGAATTTAAAAGAAACTGATATATATATATATAGGTGCAGGCATGGCTGTGTGGTAAGAAGATTGCTTCCCAACCACAGGGTTCAGGGTTTAGTCCCACTGCATGGCACCTTAGGTAAGTATCTTCTACTATAGTCTCAGACCAACCAAAGCCTTGGTAGGCAGAAACTGAAAGAAGCCTGTCATATATATGTGTGTGTGTGTGTGTTTGTCTCCCACCACTGTTTGACAACTAGTGCTGGTGTGTTTACATCTCTGTAATTTAGTGGTTCAATAAAAGAGACCAATGGAGTAATATCAAGCTTTAACAAAAGTCAGTACTGGAGTCGATACATTCAACTAAAATTTCAAGGCGATGCTCCAGCATGTTCCGCAGTCAAATGACTGATACAAGATAAAAAATATATATACAGTAGTGCCT